>NW_027211875.1:600000-750817 GCF_036971445.1 Narcine bancroftii | reverse complement strand
TTCCCTGCCTCAGATTCCCTGCCTTTGATTCCCTGCCTCTGATTCCCCGCCTCTTATTCCCCGCCTCTGATTCCACGCCTCTGATTCCCTGCATTTGATTCCCTTCCTCTGTTTCCCCGCATCTGAATCCCCGCCTCTGATTCCCCGCCTCAGATTCCCCAGCTCTGATTCCCTGCCTCAGATTCCCTGCCTCAGATTCCCCGCCTCAGATTCCCTGCCTCAGATTCCCCGCCTCAGATTCGCTGCCTCTGATTCCCCGACTCTGATTCCCCGCCTCTTATTCCCCACCTCTGATTCCCCGCCTCTGATTCCCCGCCTCAGATTCCCTGCCTCTGTTTCCCCACCTCTGATTCCCCGCCTCTGATTACCCGCCTCAGATTCCCCGGCTCTGATTCCCTACCTCAGATTCCCTGCCTCAGATACCCCGCCTCAGATTCCTTGCCTCAGATTCCCCGCCTCAGATTTCCCGCCTCAGATTCCCCGCCTCAGATTCCCCGCCGCAGATTCCCCGCCTCAGATGCCCCGCCTCAGATTCCCCGCCTCAGATTCCCCGCCTCAGATTCCCCGCCTCAGATTCCCCGCCTCAGATTCCCCGCTTCAGATTCCCCGCCTCAGATTCCCCGCCTCAGATTCCCCGCCTCTGATTCCCCGCCTCTGATTCCCTGCCTCTGATTCCCTGCCTCTGATTCCCTGCCTCTGATTCCCTGCCTCTGATTCCCTGCCTCTGATTCCGCGCCTCTGATTCAACGCCTCTCTTTCCGTATCTCTGATTCCCCGCCTCTAATTCCCTGCCTCTGATACCCTGCCTCTATTTGCCTGCCTCTATTTCCGTGCCTCTTTCTCTGCATCTAGTTTCCCACATGTCATTTGCCCCCTCTGATAACCTGCCTCTGATTCCATGCCTCTGAGTCCCCGCCTCTGATTCCCCGCCTCTGATTCGCTGCCTCTGATTCCCCGCCTCTGATTCCCTGCCTCAGATTCCCTGCCTCAGATTCCCTGCCTCAGATTCCCTGCCTCTAATTCCCCGCCTCTTATTCCCCGTCTCTGATTCCCCGCCTCTGATTCCCCGCGTCTGATTCCCTCCCTCAGATTCCCCGGCTCTGATTCCCTGCATTAGATTCCCTGCCTCAGATTCCCTGCCTCTGATTCCCCGCCTCTGATTCCCTGCCTCTGATTCCCCACCTCTGATTCCTGCCTCAGATTCCCTGCCTCAGATTCCCTGCCTCAGATTCCCTGCCTCTGATTCACTGCCTTTGATTCCCCGCCTCTTATTCCCCGCCTCAGATTCCCCGTCTCAGATTCCCCACCTCAGATTCCCCGCCTCAGATTCCCCGCCTCTGATTCCCCGCCTCTGATTCCCTGCCTCTGATTCCCTGCCTCTGATTCCCTGCCTCTGATTCCCTGCCTCTGATTCCCTGCCTCTGATTCCGCGCCTCTGATTCCACGGCTCTCTTTCCGTATCTCTGATTCCCCGCCTCTAATTCCCTGCCTCTGATACCCTGCCTCTATTTGCCTGCCTCTATTTCCGTGCCTCTTTCTCTGCATCTAGTTTCCCACATGTCATTTGCCCCCTCTGATAACCTGCCTCTGATTCCATGCCTCTGATTCCCCGCCTCTGATTCCCCGCCTCTGATTCCCCGCCTCTGATTCCTGCCTCAGATTCCCTGCCTCAGATTCCCTGCCTCAGATTCTCTGCCTCTGATTCCCTGCCTTTGATTCCCCACCTCTTATTCCCCGCCTCTGAATCCCAGCCTCTGATTCCCCGCCTCTGATTCCCTGCCTCTGTTTCCCCGCCTCTGATTCCCCGCCTCTGATTCCCCGCCTCAGATTCCCCGCCTCAGATTCCCTGCATCAGATTCCCCGCCTGAGATTCCCCACCTCAGATTCCCCGCCCCAGATTCCCCGCCTCAACTTCCCTGCATCAGATTCCCCGCCTCAGATTCCCCGCCTCAGATTCCCCGCCTCAGATTCCCCGCCTCAGATTCCCCGCCTCAGATTCCCCGCCTCAGATTCCCCGCCTCAGCTTCCCCGCCTCAGATTCCCTGCCTCTGATTCCCTGCCTCAGATTCCCTGCCTTAGATTCTCTGCCTCTGATTCCCTGCCTCTGATTCCCTGCCTCTGATTCCGCGCCTCTGATTCCACGCCTCTCTTTCCTTGTCTCTGATTCCCCGCCTCTGAGTCCCTGCCACTGATACCCTGCCTCTCTTTGCCTGCCTCTATTTCCGTGCCTCTTTCACTGCATCTAGTTTCCCACATCTCATTTGCCCCCTCTGATAACCCGCCTCTGATTCCATGCCTCTGATTCACTGCCTCAGATTCCCCGCATCAGATTCCCCGCCTCAGATTCCCCGCCTCAGATTCCCCGCATCAGATTCCCCGCCTCAGATTCCCCGCCTCCGATTCCCCGCCTCAGATTCCCCGCCTCAGATTCCCCGCCTCAGATTCCCCGCCTCAGATTCCCCGCCTCAGATTCCCCGCCTCAGATTCCCCGCCTCAGATTCCCTGCCTCTGATTGCCTGCCTCTGATTCCCTGCCTCTGTTTCCCCGCCTCTGATTCCCCGCCTCTGATTCCCCGCCTCAGATTCCCCGCCTCAGATTCCCTGCCTCAGATTCCCCGCCTGAGATTCCCCGCCTCAGATTCCCCGCCTGAGATTCCCCGCCTCAGATTCCCCGCCTCAGATTCCCCGCCTCAGATTCCCTGCCTCTGATTGCCTGCCTCTGATTCCCTGCCTCTGATTCCCTGCCTCTGATTCCCCGCCTCTGATTCCCCGCCTCAGATTCCCTGCCTCAGATTCCCTGCCTCAGATTCCCTGCCTCTGATTCCCTGCCTCAGATTCCCTGCCTCAGATTCCCTGCCTCAGATTCCCTTCCTCTGATTGCCTGCCTCTGTTTCCCTGCCTCTGATTCCCTGCCTCTGATTCCCTGCCTCTGATTCCCTGCCTCTGATTCCCTGCCTCTGATTCCCTGCCTCTGATTCCGCGCCTCTGATTCCACGCCTCTCTTTCCTTGTCTCTGATTCCCCGCCTCTGAGTCCCTGCCACTGATACCCTGCCTCTCTTTGCCTGCCTCTATTTCCGTGCCTCTTTCACTGCATCTAGTTTCCCACATCTCATTTGCCCCCTCTGATAACCCGCCTCTGATTCCATGCCTCTGATTCACTGCCTCAGATTCCCTGCATCAGATTCCCCGACTCAGATTTACCGCCTCAGATTCCCCGCCTCAGATTCCCTGCCTCAGATTCCCTGCCTCAGATTCCCTGCCTCAGATTCCCTGCCTCAGATTCCCTTCATCTGATGCCCTTCATCAATTCCCTGTCTCTGATTCCCTGCCTCTGATTCCCCACCTCTGATTCCCCGCCTCAGATTCCCTGGCTCTGATTCTCTGGCTCAGATTCCCTGCCTTAGATTCCCTGCCTCTAATTCCCCGCATCTGATTCCAGGCCTCTTATTCCCCACCTCTGATTCCCCGCCTCTGATTGCCTGCCACTGATTGCCCGCCTCTGATTCCCCGCCTCTGATTCCCCGCCTCAGATTCCCTGGCTCTGATTCTCTGGCTCAGATTCCCTGCCTTAGATTCCCTGCCTCTAATTCCCCGCATCTGATTCCAGGCCTCTTATTCCCCACCTCTGATTCCCCGCCTCTGATTGCCTGCCACTGATTGCCCGCCTCTGATTCCCCGCCTCTGATTCCCCGCCTCTGATTCCCCACCTCTGTCTGTATGCCTCTCTTTCGCCTCCGCTTTTTCCCCTCCACTCTTTCCGCGCCTCTCTTTCCCTCCCTCAATTTCAACAACTCTGTTTGATCTGTTCTGTGTACCTCATTTTCAACACACAAGTTCCAACCACTATGTTTCACCCATCTATTTCCCCGCCTCTATTTATCCGCCTATGTTTACCCGCCTCTGTTTACCCACCTGTTTCACCGCCTCTGATTCCCCGCCTCTGATTCCCCACCTCTGTCTCTACGCCTCTCTTTCGCCTCCACTCTTTCCCCTCCACTCTTTCAGTGCCTGTCTTTCCCTCCCTCAATTTCAACAACACCTTTTGATCTGTTTTGTGTACCTCATTTTAAACACACAAGTTCCAACCACTATGTTTTGCCCGCCTCTTTCCCCGCCTCTATTTATCCACCTATGTTTACCTGCCACTGTTTACCCTCCTGTTTCCCCGACTCTGATTCCACACCTTTCATTCCCCGCCTCTCTTTCCCTGCCTCTATTTCCGTGCATCTTTCTCTGCCTCTCTTTCCCCACATCTCTTTACCTCCCGCTGATTCCCCGCCTCTGATACCCCGCCTCTGATTCCCCGCCTCTGATTCCCTGCCTCAGATTCCCTGCCTCAGATTCCCTGCCTCAGATTCCCTGCCTCTGATTCCCTGCCTCTGATTCCCCGCCTCTTATTCCCCGCCTCTGATTCCACGCCTCTGATTCCCTGCATTTGATTCCCTTCCTCTGTTTCCCCGCCTCTGAATCCCCGCCTCTGATTCCCCGCCTCAGATTCCCCAGCTCTGATTCCCTGCCTCAGATTCCCTGCCTCAGATTCCCCGCCTCAGATTCCCTGCCTCAGATTCCCCGCCTCAGATTCGTTGCCTCTGATTCCCCGACTCTGATTCCCCGCCTCTTATTCCCCATCTCTGATTCCCCGCCTCTGATTCCCCGCCTCAGATTCCCTGCCTCTGTTTCCCCACCTCTGATTCCCCGCCTCTGATTACCCGCCTCAAATTCCCCGGCTCTGATTCCCTACCTCAGATTCCCTGCCTCAGATACCCCGCCTCAGATTCCTTGCCTCAGATTCCCCGCCTCAGATTTCCCGCCTCAGATTCCCCGCCTCAGATTCCCCGCCGCAGATTCCCCGCCTCAGATGCCCAGCCTCAGATTCCCCGCCTCAGATTCCCCGCCTCAGATTCCCCGCCTCAGATTCCCCGCCTCAGATTCCCCGCCTCAGATTCCCTGCCTCAGATTCCCCGCCTCAGATTCGTTGCCTCTGATTCCCCGACTCTGATTCCCCGCCTCTTATTCCCCACCTCTGATTCCCCGCCTCTGATTCCCCGCCTCAGATTCCCTGCCTCTGTTTCCCCACCTCTGATTCCCCGCCTCTGATTACCCGCCTCAAATTCCCCGGCTCTGATTCCCTACCTCAGATTCCCTGCCTCAGATACCCCGCCTCAGATTCCTTGCCTCAGATTCCCCGCCTCAGATTTCCCGCCTCAGATTCCCCGCCTCAGATTCCCCGCCGCAGATTCCCCGCCTCAGATGCCCCGCCTCAGATTCCCCGCCTCAGATTCCCCGCCTCAGATTCCCCGCCTCAGATTCCCCGCCTCAGATTCCCCGCCTCAGATTCCCCGCCTCAGATTCCCCGCCTCAGATTCCCCGCCTCTGATTCCCCGCCTCTGATTCCCCGCCTCTGATTCCCTGCCTCTGATTCCCTGCCTCTGATTCCCTGCCTCTGATTCCCTGCCTCTGATTCCGCGCCTCTGATTCCACGCCTCTCTTTCCGTATCTCTGATTCCCCGCCTCTAATTCCCTGCCTCTGATACCCTGCCTCTATTTGCCTGCCTCTATTTCCGTGCCTCTTTCTCTGCATCTAGTTTCCCACATGTCATTTGCCCCCTCTGATAACCTGCCTCTGATTCCATGCCTCTGAGTCCCCGCCTCTGATTCCCCGCCTCTGATTCGCTGCCTCTGATTCCCCGCCTCTGATTCCCTGCCTCAGTTTCCCTGCCTCAGATTCCCTGCCTCAGATTCCCTGCCTCTAATTCCCCGCCTCTTATTCCCCGTCTCTGATTCCCCGCCTCTGATTCCCCGCGTCTGATTCCCTCCCTCAGATTCCCCGGCTCTGATTCCCTGCATTAGATTCCCTGCCTCAGATTCCCTGCCTCTGATTCCCCGCCTCTGATTCCCTGCCTCTGATTCCCCACCTCTGATTCCTGCCTCAGATTCCCTGCCTCAGATTCCCTGCCTCAGATTCCCTGCCTCTGATTCACTGCCTTTGATTCCCCGCCTCTTATTCCCCGCCTCAGATTCCCCGCCTCAGATTCCCCACCTCAGATTCCCCGCCTCAGATTCCCCGCCTCTGATTCCCCGCCTCTGATTCCCTGCCTCTGATTCCCTGCCTCTGATTCCCTGCCTCTGATTCCCTGCCTCTGATTCCCTGCCTCTGATTCCGCGCCTCTGATTCCACGGCTCTCTTTCCGTATCTCTGATTCCCCGCCTCTAATTCCCTGCCTCTGATACCCTGCCTCTATTTGCCTGCCTCTATTTCCGTGCCTCTTTCTCTGCATCTAGTTTCCCACATGTCATTTGCCCCCTCTGATAACCTGCCTCTGATTCCATGCCTCTGATTCCCCGCCTCTGATTCCCCGCCTCTGATTCCCCGCCTCTGATTCCTGCCTCAGATTCCCTGCCTCAGATTCCCTGCCTCAGATTCTCTGCCTCTGATTCCCTGCCTTTGATTCCCCACCTCTTATTCCCCGCCTCTGAATCCCAGCCTCTGATTCCCCGCCTCTGATTCCCCGCCTCAGATTCCCCGCCTCAGATTCCCTGCATCAGATTCCCCGCCTGAGATTCCCCACCTCAGATTCCCCGCCCCAGATTCCCCGCCTCAACTTCCCTGCATCAGATTCCCCGCCTCAGATTCCCCGCCTCAGATTCCCCGCCTCAGATTCCCCGCCTCAGATTCCCCGCCTCAGATTCCCCGCCTCAGATTCCCCGCCTCAGCTTCCCCGCCTCAGATTCCCTGCCTCTGATTCCCTGCCTCAGATTCCCTGCCTTAGATTCTCTGCCTCTGATTCCCTGCCTTTGATTCCCCACCTCTTATTCCCCGCCTCTGATTCCCAGCCTCTGATTCCCCGCCTCTGATTCCCTGCCTCTGTTTCCCCGCCTCTGATTCCCCGCCTCTGATTCCCCGCCTCAGATTCCCCGCCTCAGATTTCCTGCATCAGATTCCCCGCCTGAGATTCCCCACCTCAGATTCCCCGCCTCAGATTCCCCGCCTCAAATTCCCCGCATCAGATTCCCCGCCTCAGATTCCCCGCATCAGATTCCCCGCCTCAGATTCCCCGCCTCAGATTTCCCGCCTCAGATTCCCCGCCTCCGATTCCCCGCCTCAGATTCCCCGCCTCAGATTCCCCGCCTCAGATTCCCCGCCTCAGATTCCCCGCCTCAGATTCCCCGCCTCAGATTCCCCGCCTCAGATTCCCTGCCTCTGATTGCCTGCCTCTGATTCCCTGCCTCTGATTCCCCGCCTCTGATTCCCCGCCTCTGATTCCCCGCCTCAGATTCCCCGCCTCAGATTCCCTGCCTCAGATTCCCCGCCTGAGATTCCCCGCCTCAGATTCCCCGCCTGAGATTCCCCGCCTGAGATTCCCCGCCTCAGATTCCCCGCCTCAGATTCCCCGCCTCAGATTCCCTGCCTCTGATTGCCTGCCTCTGATTCCCTGCCTCTGATTCCCTGCCTCTGATTCCCCGCCTCTGATTCCCCGCCTCAGATTCCCTGCCTCAGATTCCCTGCCTCAGATTCCCTGCCTCTGATTCCCTGCCTCAGATTCCCTGCCTCAGATTCCCTGCCTCAGATTCCCTTCCTCTGATTGCCTGCCTCTGTTTCCCTGCCTCTGATTCCCTGCCTCTGATTCCCTGCCTCTGATTCCCTGCCTCTGATTCCCTGCCTCTGATTCCCTGCCTCTGATTCCGCGCCTCTGATTCCACGCCTCTCTTTCCTTGTCTCTGATTCCCCGCCTCTGAGTCCCTGCCACTGATACCCTGCCTCTCTTTGCCTGCCTCTATTTCCGTGCCTCTTTCACTGCATCTAGTTTCCCACATCTCATTTGCCCCCTCTGATAACCCGCCTCTGATTCCATGCCTCTGATTCACTGCCTCAGATTCCCTGCATCAGATTCCCCGACTCAGATTTACCGCCTCAGATTCCCCGCCTCAGATTCCCTGCCTCAGATTCCATGCCTCAGATTCCCTGCCTCAGATTCCCTGCCTCAGATTCCCTTCATCTGATGCCCTTCATCAATTCCCTGTCTCTGATTCCCTGCCTCTGATTCCCCACCTCTGATTCCCCGCCTCAGATTCCCTGGCTCTGATTCTCTGGCTCAGATTCCCTGCCTTAGATTCCCTGCCTCTGATTCCCCGCATCTGATTCCAGGCCTCTTATTCCCCACCTCTGATTCCCCGCCTCTGATTGCCTGCCACTGATTGCCCGCCTCTGATTCCCCGCCTTTGATTCCCCGCCTCTGATTCCCCACCTCTGTCTGTATGCCTCTCTTTCGCCTCCGCTTTTTCCCCTCCACTCTTTCCGCGCCTTTCTTTCCCTCCCTCAATTTCAACAACTCTGTTTGATCTGTTCTGTGTACCTCATTTTCAACACACAAGTTCCAACCACTATGTTTCACCCATCTATTTCCCCGCCTCTATTTATCCGCCTATGTTTACCCGCCTCTGTTTACCCACCTGTTTCACCGCCTCTGATTCCCCGCCTCTGATTCCCCACCTCTGTCTCTACGCCTCTCTTTCGCCTCCACTCTTTCCCCTCCACTCTTTCAGTGCCTGTCTTTCCCTCCCTCAATTTCAACAACACCTTTTGATCTGTTTTGTGTACCTCATTTTAAACACACAAGTTCCAACCACTATGTTTTGCCCGCCTCTTTCCCCGCCTCTATTTATCCACCTATGTTTACCTGCCACTGTTTACCCTCCTGTTTCAACGACTCTGATTCCACACCTTTCATTCCCCGCCTCTCTTTCCCTGCCTCTATTTCCGTGCATCTTTCTCTGCCTCTCTTTCCCCACATCTCTTTACCTCCCGCTGATTCCCCGCCTCTGATACCCCGCCTCTGATTCCCCGCCTCTGATTCCCTGCCTCAGATTCCCTGCCTTTGATTCCCTGCCTCTGATTCCCCGCCTCTTATTCCCCGCCTCTGATTCCACGCCTCTGATTCCCTGCATTTGATTCCCTTCCTCTGTTTCCCCGCATCTGAATCCCCGCCTCTGATTCCCCGCCTCAGATTCCCCAGCTCTGATTCCCTGCCTCAGATTCCCTGCCTCAGATTCCCCGCCTCAGATTCCCTGCCTCAGATTCCCCGCCTCAGATTCGCTGCCTCTGATTCCCCGACTCTGATTCCCCGCCTCTTATTCCCCACCTCTGATTCCCCGCCTCTGATTCCCCGCCTCAGATTCCCTGCCTCTGTTTCCCCACCTCTGATTCCCCGCCTCTGATTACCCGCCTCAGATTCCCCGGCTCTGATTCCCTACCTCAGATTCCCTGCCTCAGATACCCCGCCTCAGATTCCTTGCCTCAGATTCCCCGCCTCAGATTTCCCGCCTCAGATTCCCCGCCTCAGATTCCCCGCCGCAGATTCCCCGCCTCAGATGCCCCGCCTCAGATTCCCCGCCTCAGATTCCCCGCCTCAGATTCCCCGCCTCAGATTCCCCGCCTCAGATTCCCCGCTTCAGATTCCCCGCCTCAGATTCCCCGCCTCAGATTCCCCGCCTCTGATTCCCCGCCTCTGATTCCCTGCCTCTGATTCCCTGCCTCTGATTCCCTGCCTCTGATTCCCTGCCTCTGATTCCCTGCCTCTGATTCCGCGCCTCTGATTCCACGCCTCTCTTTCCGTATCTCTGATTCCCCGCCTCTAATTCCCTGCCTCTGATACCCTGCCTCTATTTGCCTGCCTCTATTTCCGTGCCTCTTTCTCTGCATCTAGTTTCCCACATGTCATTTGCCCCCTCTGATAACCTGCCTCTGATTCCATGCCTCTGAGTCCCCGCCTCTGATTCCCCGCCTCTGATTCGCTGCCTCTGATTCCCCGCCTCTGATTCCCTGCCTCAGATTCCCTGCCTCAGATTCCCTGCCTCAGATTCCCTGCCTCTAATTCCCCGCCTCTTATTCCCCGTCTCTGATTCCCCGCCTCTGATTCCCCGCGTCTGATTCCCTCCCTCAGATTCCCCGGCTCTGATTCCCTGCATTAGATTCCCTGCCTCAGATTCCCTGCCTCTGATTCCCCGCCTCTGATTCCCTGCCTCTGATTCCCCACCTCTGATTCCTGCCTCAGATTCCCTGCCTCAGATTCCCTGCCTCAGATTCCCTGCCTCTGATTCACTGCCTTTGATTCCCCGCCTCTTATTCCCCGCCTCAGATTCCCCGTCTCAGATTCCCCACCTCAGATTCCCCGCCTCAGATTCCCCGCCTCTGATTCCCCGCCTCTGATTCCCTGCCTCTGATTCCCTGCCTCTGATTCCCTGCCTCTGATTCCCTGCCTCTGATTCCCTGCCTCTGATTCCGCGCCTCTGATTCCACGGCTCTCTTTCCGTATCTCTGATTCCCCGCCTCTAATTCCCTGCCTCTGATACCCTGCCTCTATTTGCCTGCCTCTATTTCCGTGCCTCTTTCTCTGCATCTAGTTTCCCACATGTCATTTGCCCCCTCTGATAACCTGCCTCTGATTCCATGCCTCTGATTCCCCGCCTCTGATTCCCCGCCTCTGATTCCCCGCCTCTGATTCCTGCCTCAGATTCCCTGCCTCAGATTCCCTGCCTCAGATTCTCTGCCTCTGATTCCCTGCCTTTGATTCCCCACCTCTTATTCCCCGCCTCTGAATCCCAGCCTCTGATTCCCCGCCTCTGATTCCCTGCCTCTGTTTCCCCGCCTCTGATTCCCCGCCTCTGATTCCCCGCCTCAGATTCCCCGCCTCAGATTCCCTGCATCAGATTCCCCGCCTGAGATTCCCCACCTCAGATTCCCCGCCCCAGATTCCCCGCCTCAACTTCCCTGCATCAGATTCCCCGCCTCAGATTCCCCGCCTCAGATTCCCCGCCTCAGATTCCCCGCCTCAGATTCCCCGCCTCAGATTCCCCGCCTCAGATTCCCCGCCTCAGCTTCCCCGCCTCAGATTCCCTGCCTCTGATTCCCTGCCTCAGATTCCCTGCCTTAGATTCTCTGCCTCTGATTCCCTGCCTTTGATTCCCCACCTCTTATTCCCCGCCTCTGATTCCCAGCCTCTGATTCCCCGCCTCTGATTCCCTGCCTCTGTTTCCCCGCCTCTGATTCCCCGCCTCTGATTCCCCGCCTCAGATTCCCCGCCTCAGATTTCCTGCATCAGATTCCCCGCCTGAGATTCCCCACCTCAGATTCCCCGCCTCAGATTCCCCGCCTCAAATTCCCCGCATCAGATTCCCCGCCTCAGATTCCCCGCATCAGATTCCCCGCCTCAGATTCCCCGCCTCAGATTTCCCGCCTCAGATTCCCCGCCTCCGATTCCCCGCCTCAGATTCCCCGCCTCAGATTCCCCGCCTCAGATTCCCCGCCTCAGATTCCCCGCCTCAGATTCCCCGCCTCAGATTCCCTGCCTCTGATTGCCTGCCTCTGATTCCCTGCCTCTGATTCCCCGCCTCTGATTCCCCGCCTCTGATTCCCCGCCTCAGATTCCCCGCCTCAGATTCCCTGCCTCAGATTCCCCGCCTGAGATTCCCCGCCTCAGATTCCCCGCCTGAGATTCCCCGCCTCAGATTCCCCGCCTCAGATTCCCCGCCTCAGATTCCCCGCCTCAGATTCCCTGCCTCTGATTGCCTGCCTCTGATTCCCTGCCTCTGATTCCCTGCCTCTGATTCCCCGCCTCTGATTCCCCGCCTCAGATTCCCTGCCTCAGATTCCCTGCCTCAGATTCCCTGCCTCTGATTCCCTGCCTCAGATTCCCTGCCTCAGATTCCCTGCCTCAGATTCCCTTCCTCTGATTGCCTGCCTCTGTTTCCCTGCCTCTGATTCCCTGCCTCTGATTCCCTGCCTCTGATTCCCTGTCTCTGATTCCCTGCCTCTGATTCCCTGCCTCTGATTCCCTGCCTCTGATTCACTGCCTCAGATTCCCTGCATCAGATTCCCCGACTCAGATTTACCGCCTCAGATTCCCCGCCTCAGATTCCCTGCCTCAGATTCCCTGCCTCAGATTCCCTGCCTCAGATTCCCTGCCTCAGATTCCATTCATCTGATGCCCTTCTTCAATTCCCTGCCTCTGATTCCCTGCCTCTGATTCCCCACCTCTGATTCCCCGCCTCAGATTCCCTGGCTCTGATTCTCTGGCTCAGATTCCCTGCCTTAGATTCCCTGCCTCTGATTCCCCGCATCTGATTCCAGGCCTCTTGTTCCCCACCTCTGATTCCCCGCCTCTGATTGCCTGCCACTGATTGCCCGCCTCTGATTCCCCGCCACTGATTCCCCGCCTCTGATTCCCCACCTCTGTCTGTATGCCTCTCTTTCGCCTCCGCTTTTTCCCCTCCACTCTTTCCGCGCCTCTCTTTCCCTCCCTCAATTTCAACAACTCTGTTTGATCTGTTCTGTGTACCTCATTTTCAACACACAAGTTCCAACCACTATGTTTCACCCATCTATTTCCCCGCCTCTATTTATCCGCCTATGTTTACCCGCCTCTGTTTACCCACCTGTTTCACCGCCTCTGTTTCCCCGCCTCTGATTCCCCACCTCTGTCTCTATGCCTCTCTTTCGCCTCCACTCTTTCCCCTCCACTCTTTCCGTGCCTGTCTTTCCCTCCCTCAATTTCAACAACACTCTTTGATCTGTTTTGTGTACCTCATTTTAAACACACAAGTTCCAACCACTATGTTTTGCCCGCCTCTTTCCCCATTTCTATTTATCCACCTATGTTTACCTGCCACTGTTTACCCGCCTGTTTCCCCGCCTCTGATTCCCCACCTTTCATTCCCCGCCTCTCTTTCCCTGCCTCTATTTCAGCGCCTCTTTCTCTGCCTCTCTATCCCCACATCTCTTTTCCTCCCGCTGATTCCCCGCCTCTGATTCCCTGCCTCAAATTCCCTGCCTCTGATTCCCCGCCTCTGATTCCCCGCCTCTTATTCCACACCTCTGATTCCCCGCCTCTGATTCCCCGCCTCTGATTGCCTGCCTCTGTTTCCCCGCCTCCGATTCCCCGCCTCTGATTCCCCGCCTCAGATTCCCCGGCTCTGATTCCCTGCCTCAGATTCCCTGCCTCAGATTCCCCGCCTCAGATTCCCTGCCTCAGATTCCCCGCCTCAGATTCCCTGCCTCTGATTCCACGACTCTGATTCCCCGCCTCTTATTCCCCGCCTCTGAATCCCCGCCTCTGATTCCCCGCCTCTGATTCCCTGCCTCTGATTCCACACCTCTGATTCCCTGCCTCAGATTCCCTGCCTCAGATTCCCTGCCTCAGATTCCCTGCCTCTGATTCCCCGACTCTGATTCCCCGCCTCTTATTCCCCACCTCTGATTCCCCGCCTCTGATTCCCCGCCTCTGATTCCCTGCCTCTGTTTCCCCACCTCTGATTCCCCGCCTCTGATTCCCCGCCTCAGATTCCCCGGCTCTGATTCCCTGCCTCAGATTCCCTGCCTAAGATTCCCCGCCTCTGATTCCCCGCCTCTGATTCCCCGCGTCTGATTCCCTCCCTCAGATTCCCCGGCTCTGATTCCCTGCATTAGATTCCCTGCCTCAGATTCCCTGCCTCTGATTCCCCACCTCTGATTCCCTGCCTCTGATTCCCCGCCTCTGATTCCTGCCTCAGATTCCCTGCCTCAGATTCCCTGCCTTAGATTCTCTGCCTCTGATTCCCTGCCTTTGATTCCCCACCTCTTATTCCCCGCCTCTGATTCCCAGCCTCTGATTCCCCGCCTCTGATTCCCTGCCTCTGTTTCCCCGCCTCTGATTCCCCGCCTCTGATTCCCCGCCTCAGATTCCCCGCCTCAGATTCCCTGCATCAGATTCCCCGCCTGAGATTCCCCACCTCAGATTCCCCGCCACAGATTCCCCGCCTCAAATTCCCCGCATCAGATTCCCCGCCTCAGATTCCCCGCATCAGATTCCCCACCTCAGATTCCCCGCCTCAGATTTCCCGCCTCAGATTCCCCGCCTCCGATTCCCCGCCTCAGATTCCCCGCCTCAGATTCCCCGCCTCAGATTCCCCGCCTCAGATTCCCCGCCTCAGATTCCCCGCCTCAGATTCCCCGCCTCAGATTCCCTGCCTCTGATTGCCTGCCTCTGATTCCCTGCCTCTGTTTCCCCGCCTCTGATTCCCCGCCTCTGATTCCCCGCCTCAGATTCCCCGCCTCAGATTCCCTGCCTCAGATTCCCCGCCTGAGATTCCCCGCCTCAGATTCCCCGCCTGAGATTCCCCGCCTCAGATTCCCTGCCTCAGATTCCCCGCCTCAGATTCCCTGCCTCTGATTGCCTGCCTCTGATTCCCTGCCTCTGATTCCCTGCCTCTGATTCCCCGCCTCTGATTCCCCGCCTCAGATTCCCTGCCTCAGATTCCCTGCATTAGATTCCCTGCCTCAGATTCCCTTCCTCTGATTGCCTGCCTCTGTTACCCTGCCTCTGATTCCCTGCCTCTGATTCCCTGCCTCTGATTCCCTGCCTCTGATTCCCTGCCTCTGATTCCCTGCCTCTGATTCCGCGCCTCTGATTCCACGCCTCTCTTTCCTTGTCTCTGATTCCCCGCCTCTGAGTCCCTGCCACTGATACCCTGCCTCTCTTTGCCTGCCTCTATTTCCGTGCCTCTTTCACTGCATCTAGTTTCCCACATCTCATTTGCCCCCTCTGATAACCCGCCTCTGATTCCATGCCTCTGATTCACTGCCTCAGATTCCCTGCATCAGATTCCCCGACTCAGATTTACCGCCTCAGATTCCCCGCCTCAGATTGCCTGCCTCAGATTCCCTGCCTCAGATTCCCTGCCTCAGATTCCCTGCCTCAGATTCCCTTCATCTGATGCCCTTCATCAATTCCCTGTCTCTGATTCCCTGCCTCTGATTCCCCACCTCTGATTCCCCGCCTCAGATTCCCTGGCTCTGATTCTCTGGCTCAGATTCCCTGCCTTAGATTCCCTGCCTCTGATTCCCCGCATCTGATTCCAGGCCTCTTATTCCCCACCTCTGATTCCCCGCCTCTGATTGCCTGCCACTGATTGCCCGCCTCTGATTCCCCGCCTCTGATTCCCCGCCTCTGATTCCCCACCTCTGTCTGTATGCCTCTCTTTCGCCTCCGCTTTTTCCCCTCCACTCTTTCCGCGCCTCTCTTTCCCTCCCTCAATTTCAACAACTCTGTTTGATCTGTTCTGTGTACCTCATTTTCAACACACAAGTTCCAACCACTATGTTTCACCCATCTATTTCCCCGCCTCTATTTATCCGCCTATGTTTACCCGCCTCTGTTTACCCACCTGTTTCACCGCCTCTGATTCCCCGCCTCTGATTCCCCACCTCTGTCTCTACGCCTCACTTTCGCCTCCACTCTTTCCCCTCCACTCTTTCAGTGCCTGTCTTTCCCTCCCTCAATTTCAACAACACCTTTTGATCTGTTTTGTGTACCTCATTTTAAACACACAAGTTCCAACCACTATGTTTTGCCCGCCTCTTTCCCCGCCTCTATTTATCCACCTATGTTTACCTGCCACTGTTTACCCGCCTGTTTCCCCGCCTCTGATTCCCCACCTTTCATTCCCCGCCTCTCTTTCCCTGCCTCTATTTCCGTGCATCTTTCTCTGCCTCTCTTTCCCCACATCTCTTTACCTCCCGCTGATTCCCCGCCTCTGATTCCCTGCCTCAGATTCCATGCCTCAGATTCCCTGCCTCAGATTCCCTGCCTCTGATTCCCTGCCTCTGATTCCCCGCCTCTTATTCCCCGCCTCTGATTCCACGCCTCTGATTCCCTGCATTTGATTCCCTTCCTCTGTTTCCCCGCCTCTGATTCCCCGCCTCTGATTCCCCGCCTCAGATTCCCCAGCTCTGATTCCCTGCCTCAGATTCCCTGCCTCAGATTCCCCGCCTCAGATTCCCTGCCTCAGATTCCCCGCCTCAGATTCGCTGCCTCTGATTCCCCGACTCTGATTCCCCGCCTCTTATTCCCCACCTCTGATTCCCCGCCTCTGATTCCCCGCCTCAGATTCCCTGCCTCTGTTTCCCCACCTCTGATTCCCCGCCTCTGATTACCCGCCTCAGATTCCCCGGCTCTGATTCCCTACCTCAGATTCCCTGCCTCAGATACCCCGCCTCAGATTCCTTGCCTCAGATTCCCCGCCTCAGATTTCCCGCCTCAGATTCCCCGCCTCAGATTCCCCGCCGCAGATTCCCCGCCTCAGATGCCCCGCCTCAGATTCCCCGCCTCAGATTCCCCGCCTCAGATTCCCCGCCTCAGATTCCCCGCCTCAGATTCCCCGCCTCAGATTCCCCGCCTCAGATTCCCCGCCTCTGATTCCCCGCCTCTGATTCCCTGCCTCTGATTCCCTGCCTCTGATTCCCTGCCTCTGATTCCCTGCCTCTGATTCCCTGCCTCTGATTCCGCGCCTCTGATTCCACGCCTCTCTTTCCGTATCTCTGATTCCCCGCCTCTAATTCCCTGCCTCTGATACCCTGCCTCTATTTGCCTGCCTCTATTTCCGTGCCTCTTTCTCTGCATCTTGTTTCCCACATGTCATTTGCCCCCTCTGATAACCTGCCTCTGATTCCATGCCTCTGATTCCCCGCCTCTGATTCCCCGCCTCTGATTCGCTGCCTCTGATTCCCCGCCTCTGATTCCCTGCCTCAGATTCCCTGCCTCAGATTCCCTGCCTCAGATTCCCTGCCTCTAATTCCCCGCCTCTTATTCCCCGTCTCTGATTCCCCGCCTCTGATTCCCCGCGTCTGATTCCCTCCCTCAGATTCCCCGGCTCTGATTCCCTGCATTAGATTCCCTGCCTCAGATTCCCTGCCTCTGATTCCCCGCCTCTGATTCCCTGCCTCTGATTCCCCACCTCTGATTCCTGCCTCAGATTCCCTGCCTCAGATTCCCTGCCTCAGATTCCCTGCCTCTGATTCACTGCCTTTGATTCCCCGCCTCTTATTCCCCGCCTCAGATTCCCCGCCTCAGATTCCCCGCCTCAGATTCCCCGCCTCAGATTCCCCGCCTCTGATTCCCCGCCTCTGATTCCCTGCCTCTGATTCCCTGCCTCTGATTCCCTGCCTCTGATTCCCTGCCTCTGATTCCCTGCCTCTGATTCCGCGCCTCTGATTCCACGCCTCTCTTTCCGTATCTCTGATTCCCCGCCTCTAATTCCCTGCCTCTGATACCCTGCCTCTATTTGCCTGCCTCTATTTCCGTGCCTCTTTCTCTGCATCTAGTTTCCCACATGTCATTTGCCCCCTCTGATAACCTGCCTCTGATTCCATGCCTCTGATTCCCCGCCTCTGATTCCCCGCCTCTGATTCCCCGCCTCTGATTCCTGCCTCAGATTCCCTGCCTCAGATTCCCTGCCTCAGATTCTCTGCCTCTGATTCCCTGCCTTTGATTCCCCACCTCTTATTCCCCGCCTCTGAATCCCAGCCTCTGATTCCCCGCCTCTGATTCCCTGCCTCTGTTTCCCCGCCTCTGATTCCCCGCCTCTGATTCCCCGCCTCAGATTCCCCGCCTCAGATTCCCTGCATCAGATTCCCCGCCTGAGATTCCCCACCTCAGATTCCCCGCCCCAGATTCCCCGCCTCAACTTCCCCGCATCAGATTCCCCGCCTCAGATTCCCCGCCTCAGATTCCCCGCCTCAGATTCCCCGCCTCAGATTTCCCGCCTCAGATTCCCCGCCTCCGATTCCCCGCCTCAGATTCCCCGCCTCAGATTCCCCGCCTCAGATTCCCCGCCTCAGATTCCCCGCCTCAGATTCCCCGCCTCTGATTCCCCGCCTCAGATTCCCTGCCTCTGATTCCCTGCCTCAGATTCCCTGCCTTAGATTCTCTGCCTCTGATTCCCTGCCTTTGATTCCCCACCTCTTATTCCCCGCCTCTGATTCCCAGCCTCTGATTCCCCGCCTCTGATTCCCTGCCTCTGTTTCCCCGCCTCTGATTCCCCGCCTCTGATTCCCCGCCTCAGATTCCCCGCCTCAGATTCCCTGCATCAGATTCCCCGCCTGAGATTCCCCACCTCAGATTCCCCGCCTCAGATTCCCCGCCTCAAATTCCCCGCATCAGATTCCCCGCCTCAGATTCCCCGCATCAGATTCCCCGCCTCAGATTCCCCGCCTCAGATTTCCCGCCTCAGATTCCCCGCCTTCGATTCCCCGCCTCAGATTCCCCGCCTCAGATTCCCCGCCTCAGATTCCCCGCCTCAGATTCCCCGCCTCAGATTTCCCGCCTCAGATTCCCCGCCTCAGATTCCCTGCCTCTGATTGCCTGCCTCTGATTCCCTGCCTCTGTTTCCCCGCCTCTGATTCCCCGCCTCTGATTCCCCGCCTCAGATTCCCTGCCTCAGATTCCCCGCCTCAGATTCTCTGCATCAGATTCCCCGCCTGAGATTCCCCACCTCAGATTCCCTGCCACAGATTCCCCGCCTCAAATTCCCCGCATCAGATTCCCCGCCTCAGATTCCCCGCATCAGATTCCCCGCCTCAGATTCCCCGCCTCAGATTTCCCGCCTCAGATTCCCCGCCTCCGATTCCCCGCCTCAGATTCCCCGCCTCAGATTCCCCGCCTCAGATTCCCCGCCTCAGATTCCCCGCCTCAGATTCCCCGCCTCAGATTCCCCGCCTCAGATTCCCTGCCTCTGATTGCCTGCCTCTGATTCCCTGCCTCTGTTTCCCCGCCTCTGATTCCCCGCCTCTGATTCCCCGCCTCAGATTCCCCGCCTCAGATTCCCTGCCTCAGATTCCCCGCCTGAGATTCCCCGCCTCAGATTCCCCGCCTGAGATTCCCCGCCTCAGATTCCCCGCCTCAGATTCCCCGCCTCAGATTCCCTGCCTCTGATTGCCTGCCTCTGATTCCCTGCCTCTGATTCCCTGCCTCTGATTCCCCGCCTCTGATTCCCCGCCTCAGATTCCCTGCCTCAGATTCCCTGCCTCAGATTCCCTGCCTCAGATTCCCTGCCTCTGATTCCCTGCCTCAGATTCCCTGCCTCAGATTCCCTGCCTCAGATTCCCTTCCTCTGATTGCCTGCCTCTGTTTCCCTGCCTCTGATTCCCTGCCTCTGATTCCCTGCCTCTGATTCCCTGCCTCTGATTCCCTGCCTCTGATTCCATGCCTCTGATTCCGCGCCTCTGATTCCACGCCTCTCTTTCCTTGTCTCTGATTCCCCGCCTCTGAGTCCCTGCCACTGATACCCTGCCTCTCTTTGCCTGCCTCTATTTCCGTGCCTCTTTCACTGCATCTAGTTTCCCACATCTCATTTGCCCCCTCTGATAACCCGCCTCTGATTCCATGCCTCTGATTCACTGCCTCAGATTCCCTGCATCAGATTCCCCGCCTCAGATTCCCCGCCTCAGATTCCCTGCCTCTGATTCCCTGCCTCAGATTCACTGCCTTAGATTCTCTGCCTCTGATTCCCTGCCTTTGATTCCCCACCTCTTATTCCCCGCCTCTGATTCCCAGCCTCTGATTCCCCGCCTCTGATTCCCTGCCTCTGTTTCCCCGCCTCTGATTCCCCGCCTCTGATTCCCCGCCTCAGATTCCCCGCCTCAGATTCCCTGCATCAGATTCCCCGCCTGAGATTCCCCACCTCAGATTCCCCGCCTCAGATTCCCCGCCTCAAATTCCCCGCATCAGATTCCCCGCCTCAGATTCCCCGCATCAGATTCCCCGCCTCAGATTCCCTGCCTCAGATTTCCCGCCTCAGATTCCCCGCCTCCGATTCCCCGCCTCAGATTCCCCGCCTCAGATTCCCCGCCTCAGATTCCCCGCCTCAGATTCCCCGCCTCAGATTCCCCGCCTCAGATTCCCCGCCTCAGATTCCCTGCCTCTGATTCCCTGCCTCTGTTTCCCCGCCTCTGATTCCCCGCCTCTGATTCCCCGCCTCAGATTCCCCGCCTCAGATTCCCCGCCTCAGATTCCCTGCATCAGATTCCCCGCCTGAGATTCCCCACCTCAGATTCCCCGCCACAGATTCCCCGCCTCAAATTCCCCGCATCAGATTCCCCGCCTCAGATTCCCCGCATCAGATTCCCCGCCTCAGATTCCCCGCCTCAGATTTCCCGCCTCAGATTCCCCGCCTCCGATTCCCCGCCTCAGATTCCCCGCCTCAGATTCCCCGCCTCAGATTCCCCGCCTCAGATTCCCCGCCTCAGATTCCCCGCCTCAGATTCCCCGCCTCAGATTCCCTGCCTCTGATTGCCTGCCTCTGATTCCCTGCCTCTGTTTCCCCGCCTCTGATTCCCCGCCTCTGATTCCCCGCCTCAGATTCCCCGCCTCAGATTCCCTGCCTCAGATTCCCCGCCTGAGATTCCCCGCCTCAGATTCCCCGCCTGAGATTCCCCGCCTCAGATTCCCCGCCTCAGATTCCCCGCCTCAGATTCCCTGCCTCTGATTGCCTGCCTCTGATTCCCTGCCTCTGATTCCCTGCCTCTGATTCCCCGCCTCTGATTCCCCGCCTCAGATTCCCTGCCTCAGATTCCCTGCCTCAGATTCCCTGCCTCTGATTCCCTGCCTCAGATTCCCTGCCTCAGATTCCCTGCCTCAGATTCCCTTCCTCTGATTGCCTGCCTCTGTTTCCCTGCCTCTGATTCCCTGCCTCTGATTCCCTGCCTCTGATTCCCTGCCTCTGATTCCCTGCCTCTGATTCCCTGCCTCTGATTCCGCGCCTCTGATTCCACGCCTCTCTTTCCTTGTCTCTGATTCCCCGCCTCTGAGTCCCTGCCACTGATACCCTGCCTCTCTTTGCCTGCCTCTATTTCCGTGCCTCTTGCACTGCATCTAGTTTCCCACATCTCATTTGCCCCCTCTGATAACCCGCCTCTGATTCCATGCCTCTGATTCACTGCCTCAGATTCCCTGCATCAGATTCCCCGCCTCAGATTCCCCGCCTCAGATTCCCTGCCTCTGATTCCCTGCCTCAGATTCACTGCCTTAGATTCTCTGCCTCTGATTCCCTGCCTTTGATTCCCCACCTCTTATTCCCCGCCTCTGATTCCCAGCCTCTGATTCCCCGCCTCTGATTCCCTGCCTCTGTTTCCCCGCCTCTGATTCCCCGCCTCTGATTCCCCGCCTCAGATTCCCCGCCTCAGATTCCCTGCATCAGATTCCCCGCCTGAGATTCCCCACCTCAGATTCCCCGCCTCAGATTCCCCGCCTCAAATTCCCCGCATCAGATTCCCCGCCTCAGATTCCCCGCATCAGATTCCCCGCCTCAGATTCCCTGCCTCAGATTTCCCGCCTCAGATTCCCCGCCTCCGATTCCCCACCTCAGATTCCCCGCCTCAGATTCCCTGCCTCTGATTGCCTGCCTCTGATTCCCTGCCTCTGATTCCCCGCCTCTGATTCCCCGCCTCTGATTCCCCGCCTCAGATTCCCCGCCTCAGATTCCCTGCCTCAGATTCCCCGCCTGAGATTCCCCGCCTCAGATTCCCCGCCTGAGATTCCCCGCCTCAGATTCCCCGCCTCAGATTCCCCGCCTCAGATTCCCCGCCTCAGATTCCCTGCCTCTGATTGCCTGCCTCTGATTCCCTGCCTCTGATTCCCTGCCTCTGATTCCCCGCCTCTGATTCCCCGCCTCAGATTCCCTGCCTCAGATTCCCTGCCTCAGATTCCCTGCCTCTGATTCCCTGCCTCAGATTCCCTGCCTCAGATTCCCTGCCTCAGATTCCCTTCCTCTGATTGCCTGCCTCTGTTTCCCTGCCTCTGATTCCCCGCCTCAGATTCCCCGCCTGAGATTCCCCGCCTCAGATTCCCCGCCTCAGATTCCCCGCCTCAGATTCCCCGCCTCAGATTCCCTGCCTCTGATTGCCTGCCTCTGATTCCCTGCCTCTGATTCCCTGCCTCTGATTCCCCGCCTCTGATTCCCCGCCTCAGATTCCCTGCCTCAGATTCCCTGCCTCAGATTCCCTGCCTCTGATTCCCTGCCTCAGATTCCCTGCCTCAGATTCCCTGCCTCAGATTCCCTTCCTCTGATTGCCTGCCTCTGTTTCCCTGCCTCTGATTCCCTGCCTCTGATTCCCTGCCTCTGATTCCCTGCCTCTGATTCCCTGCCTCTGATTCCCCGCCTCTGATTCCCCGCCTCTGATTCCCCGCCTCAGATTCCCCGCCTCAGATTCCCTGCCTCAGATTCCCCGCCTGAGATTCCCCGCCTCAGATTCCCCGCCTGAGATTCCCCGCCTCAGATTCCCCGCCTCAGATTCCCCGCCTCAGATTCCCTGCCTCTGATTGCCTGCCTCTGATTCCCTGCCTCTGATTCCCTGCCTCTGATTCCCCGCCTCTGATTCCCCGCCTCAGATTCCCTGCCTCAGATTCCCTGCCTCAGATTCCCTGCCTCTGATTCCCTGCCTCAGATTCCCTGCCTCAGATTCCCTGCCTCAGATTCCCTTCCTCTGATTGCCTGCCTCTGTTTCCCTGCCTCTGATTCCCTGCCTCTGATTCCCTGCCTCTGATTCCCTGCCTCTGATTCCCTGCCTCTGATTCCATGCCTCTGATTCCGCGCCTCTGATTCCACGCCTCTCTTTCCTTGTCTCTGATTCCCCGCCTCTGAGTCCCTGCCACTGATACCCTGCCTCTCTTTGCCTGCCTCTATTTCCGTGCCTCTTTCACTGCATCTAGTTTCCCACATCTCATTTGCCCCCTCTGATAACCCGCCTCTGATTCCATGCCTCTGATTCACTGCCTCAGATTCCCTGCATCAGATTCCCCGCCTCAGATTCCCCGCCTCAGATTCCCTGCCTCTGATTCCCTGCCTCAGATTCACTGCCTTAGATTCTCTGCCTCTGATTCCCTGCCTTTGATTCCCCACCTCTTATTCCCCGCCTCTGATTCCCAGCCTCTGATTCCCCGCCTCTGATTCCCTGCCTCTGTTTCCCCGCCTCTGATTCCCCGCCTCTGATTCCCCGCCTCAGATTCCCCGCCTCAGATTCCCTGCATCAGATTCCCCGCCTGAGATTCCCCACCTCAGATTCCCCGCCTCAGATTCCCCGCCTCAAATTCCCCGCATCAGATTCCCCGCCTCAGATTCCCCGCATCAGATTCCCCGCCTCAGATTCCCTGCCTCAGATTTCCCGCCTCAGATTCCCCGCCTCCGATTCCCCGCCTCAGATTCCCCGCCTCAGATTCCCCGCCTCAGATTCCCCGCCTCAGATTCCCCGCCTCAGATTCCCCGCCTCAGATTCCCCGCCTCAGATTCCCTGCCTCTGATTCCCTGCCTCTGTTTCCCCGCCTCTGATTCCCCGCCTCTGATTCCCCGCCTCAGATTCCCCGCCTCAGATTCCCCGCCTCAGATTCCCTGCATCAGATTCCCCGCCTGAGATTCCCCACCTCAGATTCCCCGCCACAGATTCCCCGCCTCAAATTCCCCGCATCAGATTCCCCGCCTCAGATTCCCCGCATCAGATTCCCCGCCTCAGATTCCCCGCCTCAGATTTCCCGCCTCAGATTCCCCGCCTCCGATTCCCCGCCTCAGATTCCCCGCCTCAGATTCCCCGCCTCAGATTCCCCGCCTCAGATTCCCCGCCTCAGATTCCCCGCCTCAGATTCCCCGCCTCAGATTCCCTGCCTCTGATTGCCTGCCTCTGATTCCCTGCCTCTGTTTCCCCGCCTCTGATTCCCCGCCTCTGATTCCCCGCCTCAGATTCCCCGCCTCAGATTCCCTGCCTCAGATTCCCCGCCTGAGATTCCCCGCCTCAGATTCCCCGCCTGAGATTCCCCGCCTCAGATTCCCCGCCTCAGATTCCCCGCCTCAGATTCCCTGCCTCTGATTGCCTGCCTCTGATTCCCTGCCTCTGATTCCCTGCCTCTGATTCCCCGCCTCTGATTCCCCGCCTCAGATTCCCTGCCTCAGATTCCCTGCCTCAGATTCCCTGCCTCTGATTCCCTGCCTCAGATTCCCTGCCTCAGATTCCCTGCCTCAGATTCCCTTCCTCTGATTGCCTGCCTCTGTTTCCCTGCCTCTGATTCCCTGCCTCTGATTCCCTGCCTCTGATTCCCTGCCTCTGATTCCCTGCCTCTGATTCCCTGCCTCTGATTCCGCGCCTCTGATTCCACGCCTCTCTTTCCTTGTCTCTGATTCCCCGCCTCTGAGTCCCTGCCACTGATACCCTGCCTCTCTTTGCCTGCCTCTATTTCCGTGCCTCTTGCACTGCATCTAGTTTCCCACATCTCATTTGCCCCCTCTGATAACCCGCCTCTGATTCCATGCCTCTGATTCACTGCCTCAGATTCCCTGCATCAGATTCCCCGCCTCAGATTCCCCGCCTCAGATTCCCTGCCTCTGATTCCCTGCCTCAGATTCACTGCCTTAGATTCTCTGCCTCTGATTCCCTGCCTTTGATTCCCCACCTCTTATTCCCCGCCTCTGATTCCCAGCCTCTGATTCCCCGCCTCTGATTCCCTGCCTCTGTTTCCCCGCCTCTGATTCCCCGCCTCTGATTCCCCGCCTCAGATTCCCCGCCTCAGATTCCCTGCATCAGATTCCCCGCCTGAGATTCCCCACCTCAGATTCCCCGCCTCAGATTCCCCGCCTCAAATTCCCCGCATCAGATTCCCCGCCTCAGATTCCCCGCATCAGATTCCCCGCCTCAGATTCCCTGCCTCAGATTTCCCGCCTCAGATTCCCCGCCTCCGATTCCCCGCCTCAGATTCCCCGCCTCAGATTCCCTGCCTCTGATTGCCTGCCTCTGATTCCCTGCCTCTGATTCCCCGCCTCTGATTCCCCGCCTCTGATTCCCCGCCTCAGATTCCCCGCCTCAGATTCCCTGCCTCAGATTCCCCGCCTGAGATTCCCCGCCTCAGATTCCCCGCCTGAGATTCCCCGCCTCAGATTCCCCGCCTCAGATTCCCCGCCTCAGATTCCCCGCCTCAGATTCCCTGCCTCTGATTGCCTGCCTCTGATTCCCTGCCTCTGATTCCCTGCCTCTGATTCCCCGCCTCTGATTCCCCGCCTCAGATTCCCTGCCTCAGATTCCCTGCCTCAGATTCCCTGCCTCTGATTCCCTGCCTCAGATTCCCTGCCTCAGATTCCCTGCCTCAGATTCCCTTCCTCTGATTGCCTGCCTCTGTTTCCCTGCCTCTGATTCCCTGCCTCTGATTCCCTGCCTCTGATTCCCTGCCTCTGATTCCCTGCCTCTGATTCCCTGCCTCTGATTCCCTGCCTCTGATTCACTGCCTCAGATTCCCTGCATCAGATTCCCCGACTCAGATTTACCGCCTCAGATTCCCCGCCTCAGATTCCCTGCCTCAGATTCCCTGCCTCAGATTCCCTGCCTCAGATTCCCTGCCTCAGATTCCATTCATCTGATGCCCTTCATCAATTCCCTGCCTCTGATTCCCTGCCTCTGATTCCCCACCTCTGATTCCCCGCCTCAGATTCCCTGGCTCTGATTCTCTGGCTCAGATTCCCTGCCTTAGATTCCCTGCCTCTGATTCCCCGCATCTGATTCCAGGCCTCTTGTTCCCCACCTCTGATTCCCCGCCTCTGATTGCCTGCCACTGATTGCCCGCCTCTGATTCCCCGCCACTGATTCCCCGCCTCTGATTCCCCACCTCTGTCTGTATGCCTCTCTTTCGCCTCCGCTTTTTCCCCTCCACTCTTTCCGCGCCTCTCTTTCCCTCCCTCAATTTCAACAACTCTGTTTGATCTGTTCTGTGTACCTCATTTTCAACACACAAGTTCCAACCACTATGTTTCACCCATCTATTTCCCCGCCTCTATTTATCCGCCTATGTTTACCCGCCTCTGTTTACCCACCTGTTTCACCGCCTCTGTTTCCCCGCCTCTGATTCCCCACCTCTGTCTCTATGCCTCTCTTTCGCCTCCACTCTTTCCCCTCCACTCTTTCCGTGCCTGTCTTTCCCTCCCTCAATTTCAACAACACTCTTTGATCTGTTTTGTGTACCTCATTTTAAACACACAAGTTCCAACCACTATGTTTTGCCCGCCTCTTTCCCCATTTCTATTTATCCACCTATGTTTACCTGCCACTGTTTACCCGCCTGTTTCCCCGCCTCTGATTCCCCACCTTTCATTCCCCGCCTCTCTTTCCCTGCCTCTATTTCAGCGCCTCTTTCTCTGCCTCTCTATCCCCACATCTCTTTTCCTCCCGCTGATTCCCCGCCTCTGATTCCCTGCCTCAAATTCCCTGCCTCTGATTCCCCGCCTCTGATTCCCCGCCTCTTATTCCACACCTCTGATTCCCCGCCTCTGATTCCCCGCCTCTGATTGCCTGCCTCTGTTTCCCCGCCTCCGATTCCCCGCCTCTGATTCCCCGCCTCAGATTCCCCGGCTCTGATTCCCTGCCTCAGATTCCCTGCCTCAGATTCCCCGCCTCAGATTCCCTGCCTCAGATTCCCCGCCTCAGATTCCCTGCCTCTGATTCCACGACTCTGATTCCCCGCCTCTTATTCCCCGCCTCTGAATCCCCGCCTCTGATTCCCCGCCTCTGATTCCCTGCCTCTGATTCCACACCTCTGATTCCCTGCCTCAGATTCCCTGCCTCAGATTCCCTGCCTCAGATTCCCTGCCTCTGATTCCCCGACTCTGATTCCCCGCCTCTTATTCCCCACCTCTGATTCCCCGCCTCTGATTCCCCGCCTCTGATTCCCTGCCTCTGTTTCCCCACCTCTGATTCCCCGCCTCTGATTCCCCGCCTCAGATTCCCCGGCTCTGATTCCCTGCCTCAGATTCCCTGCCTAAGATTCCCCGCCTCTGATTCCCCGCCTCTGATTCCCCGCGTCTGATTCCCTCCCTCAGATTCCCCGGCTCTGATTCCCTGCATTAGATTCCCTGCCTCAGATTCCCTGCCTCTGATTCCCCACCTCTGATTCCCTGCCTCTGATTCCCCGCCTCTGATTCCTGCCTCAGATTCCCTGCCTCAGATTCCCTGCCTCAGATTCCCTGCCTCAGATTCCCTGCCTCTAATTCCCCGCCTCTTATTCCCCGTCTCTGATTCCCCGCCTTTGATTCCCCGCGTCTGATTCCCTCCCTCAGATTCCCCGGCTCTGATTCCCTGCATTAGATTCCCTGCCTCAGATTCCCTGCCTCTGATTCCCCGCCTCTGATTCCCTGCCTCTGATTCCCCACCTCTGATTCCTGCCTCAGATTCCCTGCCTCAGATTCCCTGCCTCAGATTCCCTGCCTCTGATTCACTGCCTTTGATTCCCCGCCTCTTATTCCCCGCCTCAGATTCCCCGCCTCAGATTCCCCGCCTCTGATTCCCCGCCTCTGATTCCCTGCCTCTGATTCCCTGCCTCTGATTCCCTGCCTCTGATTCCCTGCCTCTGATTCCCTGCCTCTGATTCCGCGCCTCTGATTCCACGCCTCTCTTTCCGTATCTCTGATTCCCCGCCTCTAATTCCCTGCCTCTGATACCCTCCCTCTATTTGCCTGCCTCTATTTCCGTGCCTCTTTCTCTGCATCTAGTTTCCCACATGTCATTTGCCCCCTCTGATAACCTGCCTCTGATTCCATGCCTCTGATTCCCCGCCTCTGATTCCCCGCCTCTGATTCCCCGCCTCTGATTCCTGCCTCAGATTCCCTGCCTCAGATTCCCTGCCTCAGATTCTCTGCCTCTGATTCCCTGCCTTTGATTCCCCACCTCTTATTCCCCGCCTCTGAATCCCAGCCTCTGATTCCCCGCCTCTGATTCCCTGCCTCTGTTTCCCCGCCTCTGATTCCCCGCCTCTGATTCCCCGCCTCAGATTCCCCGCCTCAGATTCCCTGCATCAGATTCCCCGCCTGAGATTCCCCACCTCAGATTCCCCGCCCCAGATTCCCCGCCTCAACTTCCCCGCATCAGATTCCCCGCCTCAGATTCCCCGCCTCAGATTCCCCGCCTCAGATTCCCCGCCTCAGATTTCCCGCCTCAGATTCCCCGCCTCCGATTCCCCGCCTCAGATTCCCCGCCTCAGATTCCCCGCCTCAGATTCCCCGCCTCAGATTCCCCGCCTCAGATTCCCCGCCACTGATTCCCCGCCTCAGATTCCCTGCCTCTGATTCCCTGCCTCAGATTCCCTGCCTTAGATTCTCTGCCTCTGATTCCCTGCCTTTGATTCCCCACCTCTTATTCCCCGCCTCTGATTCCCAGCCTCTGATTCCCCGCCTCTGATTCCCTGCCTCTGTTTCCCCGCCTCTGATTCCCCGCCTCTGATTCCCCGCCTCAGATTCCCCGCCTCAGATTCCCTGCATCAGATTCCCCGCCTGAGATTCCCCACCTCAGATTCCCCGCCTCAGATTCCCCGCCTCAAATTCCCCGCATCAGATTCCCCGCCTCAGATTCCCCGCATCAGATTCCCCGCCTCAGATTCCCCGCCTCAGATTTCCCGCCTCAGATTTCCCGCCTCAGATTCCCCGCCTCCGATTCCCCGCCTCAGATTCCCCGCCTCAGATTCCCCGCCTCAGATTCCCCGCCTCAGATTCCCCGCCTCAGATTCCCCGCCTCTGATTCCCCGCCTCAGATTCCCTGCCTCTGATTCCCTGCCTCAGATTCCCTGCCTTAGATTCTCTGCCTCTGATTCCCTGCCTTTGATTCCCCACCTCTTATTCCCCGCCTCTGATTCCCAGCCTCTGATTCCCCGCCTCTGATTCCCTGCCTCTGTTTCCCCGCCTCTGATTCCCCGCCTCTGATTCCCCGCCTCAGATTCCCCGCCTCAGATTCCCTGCATCAGATTCCCCGCCTGAGATTCCCCACCTCAGATTCCCCGCCTCAGATTCCCCGCCTCAAATTCCCCGCATCAGATTCCCCGCCTCAGATTCCCCGCATCAGATTCC
This sequence comes from Narcine bancroftii, assembly GCF_036971445.1. NCBI lineage: Eukaryota > Metazoa > Chordata > Chondrichthyes > Torpediniformes > Narcinidae > Narcine > Narcine bancroftii. The sequence continues at coordinate 722,146 of NW_027211875.1, read as the reverse complement.
CCGCCTCAGATTCCCCGCCTCAGATTTCCCGCCTCAGATTCCCCGCCTTCGATTCCCCGCCTCAGATTCCCCGCCTCAGATTCCCCGCCTCAGATTCCCCGCCTCAGATTCCCCGCCTCAGATTTCCCGCCTCAGATTCCCCGCCTCAGATTCCCTGCCTCTGATTGCCTGCCTCTGATTCCCTGCCTCTGTTTCCCCGCCTCTGATTCCCCGCCTCTGATTCCCCGCCTCAGATTCCCTGCCTCAGATTCCCCGCCTCAGATTCTCTGCATCAGATTCCCCGCCTGAGATTCCCCACCTCAGATTCCCTGCCACAGATTCCCCGCCTCAAATTCCCCGCATCAGATTCCCCGCCTCAGATTCCCCGCATCAGATTCCCCGCCTCAGATTCCCCGCCTCAGATTTCCCGCCTCAGATTCCCCGCCTCCGATTCCCCGCCTCAGATTCCCCGCCTCAGATTCCCCGCCTCAGATTCCCCGCCTCAGATTCCCCGCCTCAGATTCCCCGCCTCAGATTCCCCGCCTCAGATTCCCTGCCTCTGATTGCCTGCCTCTGATTCCCTGCCTCTGTTTCCCCGCCTCTGATTCCCCGCCTCTGATTCCCCGCCTCAGATTCCCCGCCTCAGATTCCCTGCCTCAGATTCCCCGCCTGAGATTCCCCGCCTCAGATTCCCCGCCTGAGATTCCCCGCCTCAGATTCCCCGCCTCAGATTCCCCGCCTCAGATTCCCTGCCTCTGATTGCCTGCCTCTGATTCCCTGCCTCTGATTCCCTGCCTCTGATTCCCCGCCTCTGATTCCCCGCCTCAGATTCCCTGCCTCAGATTCCCTGCCTCAGATTCCCTGCCTCTGATTCCCTGCCTCAGATTCCCTGCCTCAGATTCCCTGCCTCAGATTCCCTTCCTCTGATTGCCTGCCTCTGTTTCCCTGCCTCTGATTCCCTGCCTCTGATTCCCTGCCTCTGATTCCCTGCCTCTGATTCCCTGCCTCTGATTCCCTGCCTCTGATTCCGCGCCTCTGATTCCACGCCTCTCTTTCCTTGTCTCTGATTCCCCGCCTCTGAGTCCCTGCCACTGATACCCTGCCTCTCTTTGCCTGCCTCTATTTCCGTGCCTCTTTCACTGCATCTAGTTTCCCACATCTCATTTGCCCCCTCTGATAACCCGCCTCTGATTCCATGCCTCTGATTCACTGCCTCAGATTCCCTGCATCAGATTCCCCGCCTCAGATTCCCCGCCTCAGATTCCCTGCCTCTGATTCCCTGCCTCAGATTCACTGCCTTAGATTCTCTGCCTCTGATTCCCTGCCTTTGATTCCCCACCTCTTATTCCCCGCCTCTGATTCCCAGCCTCTGATTCCCCGCCTCTGATTCCCTGCCTCTGTTTCCCCGCCTCTGATTCCCCGCCTCTGATTCCCCGCCTCAGATTCCCCGCCTCAGATTCCCTGCATCAGATTCCCCGCCTGAGATTCCCCACCTCAGATTCCCCGCCTCAGATTCCCCGCCTCAAATTCCCCGCATCAGATTCCCCGCCTCAGATTCCCCGCATCAGATTCCCCGCCTCAGATTCCCTGCCTCAGATTTCCCGCCTCAGATTCCCCGCCTCCGATTCCCCGCCTCAGATTCCCCGCCTCAGATTCCCCGCCTCAGATTCCCCGCCTCAGATTCCCCGCCTCAGATTCCCCGCCTCAGATTCCCCGCCTCAGATTCCCTGCCTCTGATTGCCTGCCTCTGATTCCCTGCCTCTGTTTCCCCGCCTCTGATTCCCCGCCTCTGATTCCCCGCCTCAGATTCCCCGCCTCAGATTCCCCGCCTCAGATTCCCTGCATCAGATTCCCCGCCTGAGATTCCCCACCTCAGATTCCCCGCCACAGATTCCCCGCCTCAAATTCCCCGCATCAGATTCCCCGCCTCAGATTCCCCGCATCAGATTCCCCGCCTCAGATTCCCCGCCTCAGATTTCCCGCCTCAGATTCCCCACCTCCGATTCCCCGCCTCAGATTCCCCGCCTCAGATTCCCCGCCTCAGATTCCCCGCCTCAGATTCCCCGCCTCAGATTCCCCGCCTCAGATTCCCCGCCTCAGATTCCCTGCCTCTGATTGCCTGCCTCTGATTCCCTGCCTCTGTTTCCCCGCCTCTGATTCCCCGCCTCTGATTCCCCGCCTCAGATTCCCCGCCTCAGATTCCCTGCCTCAGATTCCCCGCCTGAGATTCCCCGCCTCAGATTCCCCGCCTGAGATTCCCCGCCTCAGATTCCCCGCCTCAGATTCCCCGCCTCAGATTCCCTGCCTCTGATTGCCTGCCTCTGATTCCCTGCCTCTGATTCCCTGCCTCTGATTCCCCGCCTCTGATTCCCCGCCTCAGATTCCCTGCCTCAGATTCCCTGCCTCAGATTCCCTGCCTCTGATTCCCTGCCTCAGATTCCCTGCCTCAGATTCCCTGCCTCAGATTCCCTTCCTCTGATTGCCTGCCTCTGTTTCCCTGCCTCTGATTCCCTGCCTCTGATTCCCTGCCTCTGATTCCCTGCCTCTGATTCCCTGCCTCTGATTCCCTGCCTCTGATTCCGCGCCTCTGATTCCACGCCTCTCTTTCCTTGTCTCTGATTCCCCGCCTCTGAGTCCCTGCCACTGATACCCTGCCTCTCTTTGCCTGCCTCTATTTCCGTGCCTCTTGCACTGCATCTAGTTTCCCACATCTCATTTGCCCCCTCTGATAACCCGCCTCTGATTCCATGCCTCTGATTCACTGCCTCAGATTCCCTGCATCAGATTCCCCGACTCAGATTTACCGCCTCAGATTCCCCGCCTCAGATTCCCTGCCTCAGATTCCCTGCCTCAGATTCCCTGCCTCAGATTCCCTGCCTCAGATTCCCTTCATCTGATGCCCTTCATCAATTCCCTGTCTCTGATTCCCTGCCTCTGATTCCCCACCTCTGATTCCCCGCCTCAGATTCCTTGGCTCTGATTCTCTGGCTCAGATTCCCTGCCTTAGATTCCCTGCCTCTGATACCCCGCATCTGATTCCAGGCCTCTTATTCCCCACCTCTGATTCCCCGCCTCTGATTGCCTGCCACTGATTGCCCGCCTCTGATTCCCCGCCTCTGATTCCCCGCCTCTGATTCCCCACCTCTGTCTGTATGCCTCTCTTTCGCCTCCGCTTTTTCCCCTCCACTCTTTCCGCGCCTCTCTTTCCCTCCCTCAATTTCAACAACTCTGTTTGATCTGTTCTGTGTACCTCATTTTCAACACACAAGTTCCAACCACTATGTTTCACCCATCTATTTCCCCGCCTCTATTTATCCGCCTATGTTTACCCGCCTCTGTTTACCCACCTGTTTCACCGCCTCTGATTCCCCGCCTCTGATTCCCCACCTCTGTCTCTACGCCTCTCTTTCGCCTCCACTCTTTCCCCTCCACTCTTTCAGTGCCTGTCTTTCCCTCCCTCAATTTCAACAACACCTTTTGATCTGTTTTGTGTACCTCATTTTAAACACACAAGTTCCAACCACTATGTTTTGCCCCCCTCTTTCCCCGCCTCTATTTATCCACCTATGTTTACCTGCCACTGTTTACCCTCCTGTTTCCCCGACTCTGATTCCACACCTTTCATTCCCCGCCTCTCTTTCCCTGCCTCTATTTCCGTGCATCTTTCTCTGCCTCTCTTTCCCCACATCTCTTTACCTCCCGCTGATTCCCCGCCTCTGATACCCCGCCTCTGATTCCCCACCTCTGATTCCCTGCCTCAGATTCCCTGCCTCAGATTCCCTGCCTCAGATTCCCTGCCTCTGATTCCCTGCCTCTGATTCCCCGCCTCTTATTCCCCGCCTCTGATTCCCCGCCTCAGATTCCCTGCCTCTGTTTCCCCACCTCTGATTCCCCGCCTCTGATTACCCGCCTCAGATTCCCCGGCTCTGATTCCCTACCTCAGATTCCCTGCCTCAGATACCCCGCCTCAGATTCCTTGCCTCAGATTCCCCGCCTCAGATTTCCCGCCTCAGATTCCCCGCCTCAGATTCCCCGCCGCAGATTCCCCGCCTCAGATGCACCGCCTCAGATTCCCCGCCTCAGATTCCCCGCCTCAGATTCCCCGCCTCAGATTCCCCGCCTCAGATTCCCCGCCTCAGATTCCCCGCCTCAGATTCCCCGCCTCAGATTCCCCGCCTCTGATTCCCCGCCTCTGATTCCCTGCCTCTGATTCCCTGCCTCTGATTCCCTGCCTCTGATTCCCTGCCTCTGATTCCCTGCCTCTGATTCCGCGCCTCTGATTCCACGCCTCTCTTTCCGTATCTCTGATTCCCCGCCTCTAATTCCCTGCCTCTGATACCCTGCCTCTATTTGCCTGCCTCTATTTCCGTGCCTCTTTCTCTGCATCTAGTTTCCCACATGTCATTTGCCCCCTCTGATAACCTGCCTCTGATTCCATGCCTCTGAGTCCCCGCCTCTGATTCCCCGCCTCTGATTCGCTGCCTCTGATTCCCCGCCTCTGATTCCCTGCCTCAGATTCCCTGCCTCAGATTCCCTGCCTCAGATTCCCTGCCTCTAATTCCCCGCCTCTTATTCCCCGTCTCTGATTCCCCGCCTCTGATTCCCCGCGTCTGATTCCCTCCCTCAGATTCCCCGGCTCTGATTCCCTGCATTAGATTCCCTGCCTCAGATTCCCTGCCTCTGATTCCCCGCCTCTGATTCCCTGCCTCTGATTCCCCACCTCTGATTCCTGCCTCAGATTCCCTGCCTCAGATTCCCTGCCTCAGATTCCCTGCCTCTGATTCACTGCCTTTGATTCCCCGCCTCTTATTCCCCGCCTCAGATTCCCCGCCTCAGATTCCCCACCTCAGATTCCCCGCCTCAGATTCCCTGCCTCTGATTCCCTGCCTCTGATTCCCTGCCTCTGATTCCCTGCCTCTGATTCCCTGCCTCTGATTCCCTGCCTCTGATTCCGCGCCTCTGATTCCACGGCTCTCTTTCCGTATCTCTGATTCCCCGCCTCTAATTCCCTGCCTCTGATACCCTGCCTCTATTTGCCTGCCTCTATTTCCGTGCCTCTTTCTCTGCATCTAGTTTCCCACATGTCATTTGCCCCCTCTGATAACCTGCCTCTGATTCCATGCCTCTGATTCCCCGCCTCTGATTCCCCGCCTCTGATTCCCCGCCTCTGATTCCTGCCTCAGATTCCCTGCCTCAGATTCCCTGCCTCAGATTCTCTGCCTCTGATTCCCTGCCTTTGATTCCCCACCTCTTATTCCCCGCCTCTGAATCCCAGCCTCTGATTCCCCGCCTCTGATTCCCTGCCTCTGTTTCCCCGCCTCTGATTCCCCGCCTCTGATTCCCCGCCTCAGATTCCCCGCCTCAGATTCCCTGCATCAGATTCCCCGCCTGAGATTCCCCACCTCAGATTCCCCGCCCCAGATTCCCCGCCTCAACTTCCCTGCATCAGATTCCACGCCTCAGATTCCCCGCCTCAGATTCCCCGCCTCAGATTCCCCGCCTCAGATTCCCCGCCTCAGATTCCCCGCCTCAGATTCCCCGCCTCAGCTTCCCCGCCTCAGATTCCCTGCCTCTGATTCCCTGCCTCAGATTCCCTGCCTTAGATTCTCTGCCTCTGATTCCCTGCCTTTGATTCCCCACCTCTTATTCCCCGCCTCTGATTCCCAGCCTCTGATTCCCCGCCTCTGATTCCCTGCCTCTGTTTCCCCGCCTCTGATTCCCTGCCTCTGATTCCCCGCCTCAGATTCCCCGCCTCAGATTTCCTGCATCAGATTCCCCGCCTGAGATTCCCCACCTCAAATTCCCCGCCTCAGATTCCCCGCCTCAAATTCCCCGCATCAGATTCCCCGCCTCAGATTCCCCGCATCAGATTCCCCGCCTCAGATTCCCCGCCTCAGATTTCCCGCCTCAGATTCCCCGCCTCCGATTCCCCGCCTCAGATTCCCCGCCTCAGATTCCCCGCCTCAGATTCCCCGCCTCAGATTCCCCGCCTCAGATTCCCCGCCTCAGATTCCCCGCCTCAGATTCCCTGCCTCTGATTGCCTGCCTCTGATTCCCTGCCTCTGATTCCCCGCCTCTGATTCCCCGCCTCTGATTCCCCGCCACAGATTCCCCGCCTCAGATTCCCTGCCTCAGATTCCCCGCCTGAGATTCCCCGCCTCAGATTCCCCGCCTGAGATTCCCCGCCTCAGATTCCCCGCCTCAGATTCCCCGCCTCAGATTCCCCGCCTCAGATTCCCTGCCTCTGATTGCCTGCCTCTGATTCCCTGCCTCTGATTCCCTGCCTCTGATTCCCCGCCTCTGAATCCCCGCCTCAGATTCCCTGCCTCAGATTCCCTGCCTCAGATTCCCTGCCTCTGATTCCCTGCCTCAGATTCCCTGCCTCAGATTCCCTGCCTCAGATTCCCTTCCTCTGATTGCCTGCCTCTGTTTCCCTGCCTCTGATTCCCTGCCTCTGATTCCCTGCCTCTGATTCCCTGCCTCTGATTCCCTGCCTCTGATTCCCTGCCTCTGATTCCGCGCCTCTGATTCCACGCCTCTCTTTCCTTGTCTCTGATTCCCCGCCTCTGAGTCCCTGCCACTGATACCCTGCCTCTCTTTGCCTGCCTCTATTTCCGTGCCTCTTTCACTGCATCTAGTTTCCCACATCTCATTTGCCCCCTCTGATAACCCGCCTCTGATTCCATGCCTCTGATTCACTGCCTCAGATTCCCTGCATCAGATTCCCCGACTCAGATTTACCGCCTCAGATTCCCCGCCTCTGATTCCCTGCCTCAGATTCCCTGCCTCAGATTCCCTGCCTCAGATTCCCTGCCTCAGATTCCATTCATCTGATGCCCTTCATCAATTCCCTGCCTCTGATTCCCTGCCTCTGATTCCCCACCTCTGATTCCCCGCCTCAGATTCCCTGGCTCTGATTCTCTGGCTCAGATTCCCTGCCTTAGATTCCCTGCCTCTGATTCCACGCATCTGATTCCAGGCCTCTTGTTCCCCACCTCTGATTCCCCGCCTCTGATTGCCTGCCACTGATTGCCCGCCTCTGATTCCCCGCCACTGATTCCCCGCCTCTGATTCCCCACCTCTGTCTGTATGCCTCTCTTTCGCCTCCGCTTTTTCCCCTCCACTCTTTCCGCGCCTCTCTTTCCCTCCCTCAATTTCAACAACTCTGTTTGATCTGTTCTGTGTACCTCATTTTCAACACACAAGTTCCAACCACTATGTTTCACCCATCTATTTCCCCGCCTCTATTTATCCGCCTATGTTTACCCGCCTCTGTTTACCCACCTGTTTCACCGCCTCTGTTTCCCCGCCTCTGATTCCCCACTTCTGTCTCTATGCCTCTCTTTCGCCTCCACTCTTTCCCCTCCACTCTTTCCGTGCCTGTCTTTCCCTCCCTCAATTTCAACAACACTCTTTGATCTGTTTTGTGTACCTCATTTTAAACACACAAGTTCCAACCACTATGTTTTGCCCGCCTCTTTCCCCACTTCTATTTATCCACCTATGTTTACCTGCCACTGTTTACCCGCCTGTTTCCCCGCCTCTGATTCCCCACCTTTCATTCCCCGCCTCTCTTTCCCTGCCTCTATTTCAGCGCCTCTTTCTCTGCCTCTCTATCCCCACATCTCTTTTCCTCCCGCTGATTCCCCGCCTCTGATTCCCTGCCTCAGATTCCCTGCCTCTGATTCCCCGCCTCTGATTCCCCGCCTCTTATTCCACACCTCTGATTCCCCGCCTCTGATTCCCCGCCTCTGATTGCCTGCCTCTGTTTCCCCGCCTCCGATTCCCCGCCTCTGATTCCCCGCCTCAGATTCCCCGGCTCTGATTCCCTGCCTCAGATTCCCTGCCTCAGATTCCCCGCCTCAGATTCCCTGCCTCTGATTCCCCGCCTCAGATTCCCCGCCTCAGATTCCCCGCCTCAGATTCCCTGCATCAGATTCCCCGCCTGAGATTCCCCACCTCAGATTCCCCGCCACAGATTCCCCGCCTCAAATTCCCCGCATCAGATTCCCCGCCTCAGATTCCCCGCATCAGATTCCCCGCCTCAGATTCCCCGCCTCAGATTTCCCGCCTCAGATTCCCCACCTCCGATTCCCCGCCTCAGATTCCCCGCCTCAGATTCCCCGCCTCAGATTCCCCGCCTCAGATTCCCCGCCTCAGATTCCCCGCCTCAGATTCCCCGCCTCAGATTCCCTGCCTCTGATTGCCTGCCTCTGATTCCCTGCCTCTGTTTCCCCGCCTCTGATTCCCCGCCTCTGATTCCCCGCCTCAGATTCCCCGCCTCAGATTCCCTGCCTCAGATTCCCCGCCTGAGATTCCCCGCCTCAGATTCCCCGCCTGAGATTCCCCGCCTCAGATTCCCCGCCTCAGATTCCCCGCCTCAGATTCCCTGCCTCTGATTGCCTGCCTCTGATTCCCTGCCTCTGATTCCCTGCCTCTGATTCCCCGCCTCTGATTCCCCGCCTCAGATTCCCTGCCTCAGATTCCCTGCCTCAGATTCCCTGCCTCTGATTCCCTGCCTCAGATTCCCTGCCTCAGATTCCCTGCCTCAGATTCCCTTCCTCTGATTGCCTGCCTCTGTTTCCCTGCCTCTGATTCCCTGCCTCTGATTCCCTGCCTCTGATTCCCTGCCTCTGATTCCCTGCCTCTGATTCCCTGCCTCTGATTCCGCGCCTCTGATTCCACGCCTCTCTTTCCTTGTCTCTGATTCCCCGCCTCTGAGTCCCTGCCACTGATACCCTGCCTCTCTTTGCCTGCCTCTATTTCCGTGCCTCTTGCACTGCATCTAGTTTCCCACATCTCATTTGCCCCCTCTGATAACCCGCCTCTGATTCCATGCCTCTGATTCACTGCCTCAGATTCCCTGCATCAGATTCCCCGACTCAGATTTACCGCCTCAGATTCCCCGCCTCAGATTCCCTGCCTCAGATTCCCTGCCTCAGATTCCCTGCCTCAGATTCCCTGCCTCAGATTCCCTTCATCTGATGCCCTTCATCAATTCCCTGTCTCTGATTCCCTGCCTCTGATTCCCCACCTCTGATTCCCCGCCTCAGATTCCTTGGCTCTGATTCTCTGGCTCAGATTCCCTGCCTTAGATTCCCTGCCTCTGATACCCCGCATCTGATTCCAGGCCTCTTATTCCCCACCTCTGATTCCCCGCCTCTGATTGCCTGCCACTGATTGCCCGCCTCTGATTCCCCGCCTCTGATTCCCCGCCTCTGATTCCCCACCTCTGTCTGTATGCCTCTCTTTCGCCTCCGCTTTTTCCCCTCCACTCTTTCCGCGCCTCTCTTTCCCTCCCTCAATTTCAACAACTCTGTTTGATCTGTTCTGTGTACCTCATTTTCAACACACAAGTTCCAACCACTATGTTTCACCCATCTATTTCCCCGCCTCTATTTATCCGCCTATGTTTACCCGCCTCTGTTTACCCACCTGTTTCACCGCCTCTGATTCCCCGCCTCTGATTCCCCACCTCTGTCTCTACGCCTCTCTTTCGCCTCCACTCTTTCCCCTCCACTCTTTCAGTGCCTGTCTTTCCCTCCCTCAATTTCAACAACACCTTTTGATCTGTTTTGTGTACCTCATTTTAAACACACAAGTTCCAACCACTATGTTTTGCCCCCCTCTTTCCCCGCCTCTATTTATCCACCTATGTTTACCTGCCACTGTTTACCCTCCTGTTTCCCCGACTCTGATTCCACACCTTTCATTCCCCGCCTCTCTTTCCCTGCCTCTATTTCCGTGCATCTTTCTCTGCCTCTCTTTCCCCACATCTCTTTACCTCCCGCTGATTCCCCGCCTCTGATACCCCGCCTCTGATTCCCCACCTCTGATTCCCTGCCTCAGATTCCCTGCCTCAGATTCCCTGCCTCAGATTCCCTGCCTCTGATTCCCTGCCTCTGATTCCCCGCCTCTTATTCCCCGCCTCTGATTCCCCGCCTCAGATTCCCTGCCTCTGTTTCCCCACCTCTGATTCCCCGCCTCTGATTACCCGCCTCAGATTCCCCGGCTCTGATTCCCTACCTCAGATTCCCTGCCTCAGATACCCCGCCTCAGATTCCTTGCCTCAGATTCCCCGCCTCAGATTTCCCGCCTCAGATTCCCCGCCTCAGATTCCCCGCCGCAGATTCCCCGCCTCAGATGCACCGCCTCAGATTCCCCGCCTCAGATTCCCCGCCTCAGATTCCCCGCCTCAGATTCCCCGCCTCAGATTCCCCGCCTCAGATTCCCCGCCTCAGATTCCCCGCCTCAGATTCCCCGCCTCTGATTCCCCGCCTCTGATTCCCTGCCTCTGATTCCCTGCCTCTGATTCCCTGCCTCTGATTCCCTGCCTCTGATTCCCTGCCTCTGATTCCGCGCCTCTGATTCCACGCCTCTCTTTCCGTATCTCTGATTCCCCGCCTCTAATTCCCTGCCTCTGATACCCTGCCTCTATTTGCCTGCCTCTATTTCCGTGCCTCTTTCTCTGCATCTAGTTTCCCACATGTCATTTGCCCCCTCTGATAACCTGCCTCTGATTCCATGCCTCTGAGTCCCCGCCTCTGATTCCCCGCCTCTGATTCGCTGCCTCTGATTCCCCGCCTCTGATTCCCTGCCTCAGATTCCCTGCCTCAGATTCCCTGCCTCAGATTCCCTGCCTCTAATTCCCCGCCTCTTATTCCCCGTCTCTGATTCCCCGCCTCTGATTCCCCGCGTCTGATTCCCTCCCTCAGATTCCCCGGCTCTGATTCCCTGCATTAGATTCCCTGCCTCAGATTCCCTGCCTCTGATTCCCCGCCTCTGATTCCCTGCCTCTGATTCCCCACCTCTGATTCCTGCCTCAGATTCCCTGCCTCAGATTCCCTGCCTCAGATTCCCTGCCTCTGATTCACTGCCTTTGATTCCCCGCCTCTTATTCCCCGCCTCAGATTCCCCGCCTCAGATTCCCCACCTCAGATTCCCCGCCTCAGATTCCCTGCCTCTGATTCCCTGCCTCTGATTCCCTGCCTCTGATTCCCTGCCTCTGATTCCCTGCCTCTGATTCCCTGCCTCTGATTCCGCGCCTCTGATTCCACGGCTCTCTTTCCGTATCTCTGATTCCCCGCCTCTAATTCCCTGCCTCTGATACCCTGCCTCTATTTGCCTGCCTCTATTTCCGTGCCTCTTTCTCTGCATCTAGTTTCCCACATGTCATTTGCCCCCTCTGATAACCTGCCTCTGATTCCATGCCTCTGATTCCCCGCCTCTGATTCCCCGCCTCTGATTCCCCGCCTCTGATTCCTGCCTCAGATTCCCTGCCTCAGATTCCCTGCCTCAGATTCTCTGCCTCTGATTCCCTGCCTTTGATTCCCCACCTCTTATTCCCCGCCTCTGAATCCCAGCCTCTGATTCCCCGCCTCTGATTCCCTGCCTCTGTTTCCCCGCCTCTGATTCCCCGCCTCTGATTCCCCGCCTCAGATTCCCCGCCTCAGATTCCCTGCATCAGATTCCCCGCCTGAGATTCCCCACCTCAGATTCCCCGCCCCAGATTCCCCGCCTCAACTTCCCTGCATCAGATTCCACGCCTCAGATTCCCCGCCTCAGATTCCCCGCCTCAGATTCCCCGCCTCAGATTCCCCGCCTCAGATTCCCCGCCTCAGATTCCCCGCCTCAGCTTCCCCGCCTCAGATTCCCTGCCTCTGATTCCCTGCCTCAGATTCCCTGCCTTAGATTCTCTGCCTCTGATTCCCTGCCTTTGATTCCCCACCTCTTATTCCCCGCCTCTGATTCCCAGCCTCTGATTCCCCGCCTCTGATTCCCTGCCTCTGTTTCCCCGCCTCTGATTCCCTGCCTCTGATTCCCCGCCTCAGATTCCCCGCCTCAGATTTCCTGCATCAGATTCCCCGCCTGAGATTCCCCACCTCAAATTCCCCGCCTCAGATTCCCCGCCTCAAATTCCCCGCATCAGATTCCCCGCCTCAGATTCCCCGCATCAGATTCCCCGCCTCAGATTCCCCGCCTCAGATTTCCCGCCTCAGATTCCCCGCCTCCGATTCCCCGCCTCAGATTCCCCGCCTCAGATTCCCCGCCTCAGATTCCCCGCCTCAGATTCCCCGCCTCAGATTCCCCGCCTCAGATTCCCCGCCTCAGATTCCCTGCCTCTGATTGCCTGCCTCTGATTCCCTGCCTCTGATTCCCCGCCTCTGATTCCCCGCCTCTGATTCCCCGCCACAGATTCCCCGCCTCAGATTCCCTGCCTCAGATTCCCCGCCTGAGATTCCCCGCCTCAGATTCCCCGCCTGAGATTCCCCGCCTCAGATTCCCCGCCTCAGATTCCCCGCCTCAGATTCCCCGCCTCAGATTCCCTGCCTCTGATTGCCTGCCTCTGATTCCCTGCCTCTGATTCCCTGCCTCTGATTCCCCGCCTCTGAATCCCCGCCTCAGATTCCCTGCCTCAGATTCCCTGCCTCAGATTCCCTGCCTCTGATTCCCTGCCTCAGATTCCCTGCCTCAGATTCCCTGCCTCAGATTCCCTTCCTCTGATTGCCTGCCTCTGTTTCCCTGCCTCTGATTCCCTGCCTCTGATTCCCTGCCTCTGATTCCCTGCCTCTGATTCCCTGCCTCTGATTCCCTGCCTCTGATTCCGCGCCTCTGATTCCACGCCTCTCTTTCCTTGTCTCTGATTCCCCGCCTCTGAGTCCCTGCCACTGATACCCTGCCTCTCTTTGCCTGCCTCTATTTCCGTGCCTCTTTCACTGCATCTAGTTTCCCACATCTCATTTGCCCCCTCTGATAACCCGCCTCTGATTCCATGCCTCTGATTCACTGCCTCAGATTCCCTGCATCAGATTCCCCGACTCAGATTTACCGCCTCAGATTCCCCGCCTCTGATTCCCTGCCTCAGATTCCCTGCCTCAGATTCCCTGCCTCAGATTCCCTGCCTCAGATTCCATTCATCTGATGCCCTTCATCAATTCCCTGCCTCTGATTCCCTGCCTCTGATTCCCCACCTCTGATTCCCCGCCTCAGATTCCCTGGCTCTGATTCTCTGGCTCAGATTCCCTGCCTTAGATTCCCTGCCTCTGATTCCACGCATCTGATTCCAGGCCTCTTGTTCCCCACCTCTGATTCCCCGCCTCTGATTGCCTGCCACTGATTGCCCGCCTCTGATTCCCCGCCACTGATTCCCCGCCTCTGATTCCCCACCTCTGTCTGTATGCCTCTCTTTCGCCTCCGCTTTTTCCCCTCCACTCTTTCCGCGCCTCTCTTTCCCTCCCTCAATTTCAACAACTCTGTTTGATCTGTTCTGTGTACCTCATTTTCAACACACAAGTTCCAACCACTATGTTTCACCCATCTATTTCCCCGCCTCTATTTATCCGCCTATGTTTACCCGCCTCTGTTTACCCACCTGTTTCACCGCCTCTGTTTCCCCGCCTCTGATTCCCCACTTCTGTCTCTATGCCTCTCTTTCGCCTCCACTCTTTCCCCTCCACTCTTTCCGTGCCTGTCTTTCCCTCCCTCAATTTCAACAACACTCTTTGATCTGTTTTGTGTACCTCATTTTAAACACACAAGTTCCAACCACTATGTTTTGCCCGCCTCTTTCCCCACTTCTATTTATCCACCTATGTTTACCTGCCACTGTTTACCCGCCTGTTTCCCCGCCTCTGATTCCCCACCTTTCATTCCCCGCCTCTCTTTCCCTGCCTCTATTTCAGCGCCTCTTTCTCTGCCTCTCTATCCCCACATCTCTTTTCCTCCCGCTGATTCCCCGCCTCTGATTCCCTGCCTCAGATTCCCTGCCTCTGATTCCCCGCCTCTGATTCCCCGCCTCTTATTCCACACCTCTGATTCCCCGCCTCTGATTCCCCGCCTCTGATTGCCTGCCTCTGTTTCCCCGCCTCCGATTCCCCGCCTCTGATTCCCCGCCTCAGATTCCCCGGCTCTGATTCCCTGCCTCAGATTCCCTGCCTCAGATTCCCCGCCTCAGATTCCCTGCCTCAGATTCCCCGCCTCAGATTCCCTGCCTCTGATTCCACGACTCTGATTCCCCGCCTCTTATTCCCCGCCACTGAATCCCCGCCTCTGATTCCCCGCCTCTGATTCCCTGCCTCTGATTCCCCACCTCTGATTCCCTGCCTCAGATTCCCTGCCTCAGATTCCCTGCCTCAGATTCCCTGCCTCTGATTCCCCGACTCTGATTCCCCGCCTCTTATTTCCCACCTCTGATTCCCCGTCTCTGATTCCCCGCCTCTGATTCCCTGCCTCTGTTTCCCCACCTCTGATTCCCCGCCTCCGATTCCCCGGCTCTGATTCCCTGCCTCAGATTCCCTGCATAAGATTCCCCGCCTCAGATTACCTGCCTAAGATTCCCCGCCTCAGATTTCCCGCCTCAGATTCCCCTCCTCAGATTCCCCGCCTCAGATTCCCCGCCTCAGATTCCCCGCCTCAGATTCCCCGCCTCAGATTCCCCGCCTCTGATTCCCCGCGTCTGATTCCCTCCCTCAGATTCCCCGGCTCTGATTCCCTCCCTCAGATTCCCTGCCTCAGATTTCCTGCTTCTGATTCCCCACCTCTCATTCCCTGCCTCTGATTCCCCGCCTCTGATTCCTGCCTCAGATTCCCTGCCTCAGATTCCCTGCCTCAGATTCTCTGCCTCTGATTCCCTGCCTTTGATTCCCCACCTCTTATTCCCCGCCTCTGATTCCCAGCCTCTGATTCCCCGCCTCTGATTCCCTGCCTCTGTTTCCCCGCCTCTGATTCCCTGCCTCTGATTCCCCGCCTCAGATTCCCCGCCTCAGATTCCCTGCATCAGATTCCCCGCCTGAGATTCCCCACCTCAGATTCCCCACCTCAGATTCCCCGCCTCAAATTCCCCGCCTCAGATTCCCCGCCTCAGATTCCCCACATCAGATTCCCGGCCTCAGATTCCCCGCCTCAGATTTCCCGCCTCAGATTCCCCGCCTCCGATTCCCCGCCTCAGATTCCCCGCCTCAGATTCCCCGCCTCAGATTCCCCGCCTCAGATTCCCCACCTCAGATTCCCCGCCTCAGATTCCCCGCCTCAGATTCCCTGCCTCTGATTGCCTGCCTCTGATTCCCTGCCTCTGTTTCCCCGCCTCTGATTCCCCGCCTCTGATTCCCCGCCTGAGATTCCCCGCATCAGATTCCCCGCCTCAGATTCCCTGCCTCAGATTCCCCGCCTCAGATTTCCCGCCTCAGATTCCCCGCCTCCGATTCCCCGCCTCAGATTCCCCGCCTCAGATTCCCCGCCTCAGATTCCCCGCCTCAGATTCCCCGCCTCAGATTCCCCGCCTCAGATTCCCCGCCTCAGATTCCCTGCCTCTGATTCCCTGCCTCAGATTCCCTGCCTTAGATTCTCTGCCTCTGATTCCCTGCCTTTGATTCCCCACCTCTTATTCCCCGCCTCTGATTCCCAGCCTCTGATTCCCCGCCTCTGATTCCCTGCCTCTGTTTCCCCGCCTCTGATTCCCCGCCTCTGATTCCCCGCCTCAGATTCCCCGCCTCAGATACCCTGCATCAGATTCCCCGCCTGAGATTCCCCACCTCAGATTCCCCGTCTCAGATTCCCCGCCTCAAATTCCCCGCATCAGATTCCCCGCCTCAGATTCCCCGCATCAGATTCCCCGCCTCAGATTCCCCGCCTCAGATTTCCTGCCTCAGATTCCCCGCCTCCGATTCCCCGCCTCAGATTCCCCGCCTCAGATTCCCCGCCTCAGATTCCCCGCCTCAGATTCCCCGCCTCAGATTCCCCGCCTCAGATTCCCCGCCTCAGATTCCCTGCCTCTGATTGCCTGCCTCTGATTCCCTGCCTCTGTTTCCCCGCCTCTGATTCCCCGCCTCTGATTCCCCGCCTCAGATTCCCCGCCTCAGATTCCCTGCCTCAGATTCCCCGCCTGAGATTCCCCACCTCAGATTCCCCGCCTCAGATTCCCCGCCTCAGATTCCCCGCCTCAGATTCCGCGCCTCAGATTCCCCGCCTCAGATTCCCTGCCTCTGATTCCCCGCCTCTGATTCCCTGCCTCAGATTCCCTGCCTCAGATTCCCTGCCTCAGATTCCCTGCCTCTGATTCCCTGCCTCAGATTCCCTGCCTCAGATTCCCTGCCTCAGATTCCCTTCCTCTGATTGCCTGCCTCAGATTCCCCGCCTCAGATTTCCCGCCTCAGATTCCCCGCCTCAGATTCCCCGCCGCAGATTCCCCGCCTCAGATGCCCCGCCTCAGATTCCCCGCCTCAGATTCCCCGCCTCAGATTCCCCGCCTCAGATTCCCCGCCTCAGATTCCCCGCCTCAGATTCCCCGCCTCAGATTCCCCGCCTCAGATTCCCCGCCTCTGATTCCCCGCCTCTGATTCCCTGCCTCTGATTCCCTGCCTCTGATTCCCTGCCTCTGATTCCCTGCCTCTGATTCCCTGCCTCTGATTCCGCGCCTCTGATTCCACGCCTCTCTTTCCGTATCTCTGATTCCCCGCCTCTAATTCCCTGCCTCTGATACCCTGCCTCTATTTGCCTGCCTCTATTTCCGTGCCTCTTTCTCTGCATCTAGTTTCCCACATGTCATTTGCCCCCTCTGATAACCTGCCTCTGATTCCATGCCTCTGAGTCCCCGCCTCTGATTCCCCGCCTCTGATTCGCTGCCTCTGATTCCCCGCCTCTGATTCCCTGCCTCAGATTCCCTGCCTCAGATTCCCTGCCTCAGATTCCCTGCCTCTAATTCCCCGCCTCTTATTCCCCGTCTCTGATTCCCCGCCTCTGATTCCCCGCGTCTGATTCCCTCCCTCAGATTCCCCGGCTCTGATTCCCTGCATTAGATTCCCTGCCTCAGATTCCCTGCCTCTGATTCCCCGCCTCTGATTCCCTGCCTCTGATTCCCCACCTCTGATTCCTGCCTCAGATTCCCTGCCTCAGATTCCCTGCCTCAGATTCCCTGCCTCTGATTCACTGCCTTTGATTCCCCGCCTCTTATTCCCCGCCTCAGATTCCCCGCCTCAGATTCCCCACCTCAGATTCCCCGCCTCAGATTCCCCGCCTCTGATTCCCCGCCTCTGATTCCCTGCCTCTGATGCCCTGCCTCTGATTCCCTGCCTCTGATTCCCTGCCTCTGATTCCCTGCCTCTGATTCCGCGCCTCTGATTCCACGGCTCTCTTTCCGTATCTCTGATTCCCCGCTTCTAATTCTCTGCCTCTGATACCCTGCCTCTATTTGCCTGCCTCTATTTCCGTGCCTCTTTCTCTGCATCTAGTTTCCCACATGTCATTTGCCCCCTCTGATAACCTGCCTCTGATTCCATGCCTCTGATTCCCCGCCTCTGATTCCCCGCCTCTGATTCCCCGCCTCTGATTCCTGCCTCAGATTCCCTGCCTCAGATTCTCTGCCTCTGATTCCCTGCCTTTGATTCCCCACCTCTTATTCCCCGCCTCTGAATCCCAGCCTCTGATTCCCCGCCTCTGATTCCCTGCCTCTGTTTCCCCGCCTCTGATTCCCCGCCTCTGATTCCCCGCCTCAGATTCCCCGCCTCAGATTCCCTGCATCAGATTCCCCGCCTGAGATTCCCCACCTCAGATTCCCCGCCCCAGATTCCCCGCCTCAACTTCCCTGCATCAGATTCCACGCCTCAGATTCCCCGCCTCAGATTCCCCGCCTCAGATTCCCCGCCTCAGATTCCCCGCCTCAGATTCCCCGCCTCAGATTCCCCGCCTCAGCTTCCCCGCCTCAGATTCCCTGCCTCTGATTCCCTGCCTCAGATTCCCTGCCTTAGATTCTCTGCCTCTGATTCCCTGCCTTTGATTCCCCACCTCTTATTCCCCGCCTCTGATTCCCAGCCTCTGATTCCCCGCCTCTGATTCCCTGCCTCTGTTTCCCCGCCTCTGATTCCCCGCCTCTGATTCCCCGCCTCAGATTCCCCGCCTCAGATTTCCTGCATCAGATTCCCCGCCTGAGATTCCCCACCTCAGATTCCCCGCCTCAGATTCCCCGCCTCAAATTCCCCGCATCAGATTCCCCGCCTCAGATTCCCCGCATCAGATTCCCCGCCTCAGATTCCCCGCCTCAGATTTCCCGCCTCAGATTCCCCGCCTCCGATTCCCCGCCTCAGATTCCCCGCCTCAGATTCCCCGCCTCAGATTCCCCACCTCAGATTCCCCGCCTCAGATTCCCCGCCTCAGATTCCCCACCTCAGATTCCCTGCCTCTGATTGCCTGCCTCTGATTCCCTGCCTCTGATTCCCCGCCTCTGATTCCCCGCCTCTGATTCCCCGCCACAGATTCCCCGCCTCAGATTCCCTGCCTCAGATTCCCCGCCTGAGATTCCCCGCCTCAGATTCCCCGCCTGAGATTCCCCGCCTCAGATTCCCCGCCTCAGATTCCCCGCCTCAGATTCCCCGCCTCAGATTCCCTGCCTCTGATTGCCTGCCTCTGATTCCCTGCCTCTGATTCCCTGCCTCTGATTCCCCGCCTCTGAATCCCCGCCTCAGATTCCCTGCCTCAGATTCCCTGCCTCTGATTCCCTGCCTCAGATTCCCTGCCTCAGATTCCCTGCCTCAGATTCCCTTCCTCTGATTGCCTGCCTCTGTTTCCCTGCCTCTGATTCCCTGCCTCTGTTTCCCCGCCTCTGATTCCCTGCCTCTGATTCCCCGCCTCAGATTCCCCGCCTCAGATTCCCTGCATCAGATTCCCCGCCTGAGATTCCCCACCTCAGATTCCCCACCTCAGATTCCCCGCCTCAAATTCCCCGCCTCAGATTCCCCGCCTCAGATTCCCCACATCAGATTCCCGGCCTCAGATTCCCCGCCTCAGATTTCCCGCCTCAGATTCCCCGCCTCCGATTCCCCGCCTCAGATTCCCCGCCTCAGATTCCCCGCCTCAGATTCCCCGCCTCAGATTCCCCACCTCAGATTCCCCGCCTCAGATTCCCCGCCTCAGATTCCCTGCCTCTGATTGCCTGCCTCTGATTCCCTGCCTCTGTTTCCCCGCCTCTGATTCCCCGCCTCTGATTCCCTGCCTCTGATTCCCTGCCTCAGATTCCCTGCCTCTGATTCCCTGCCTCTGATTCCCTGCCTCTGATTCCCTGCCTCTGATTCCGCGCCTCTGATTCCACGCCTCTCTTTCCTTGTCTCTGATTCCCCGCCTCTGAGTCCCTGCCACTGATACCCTGCCTCTCTTTGCCTGCCTCTATTTCCGTGCCTCTTTCACTGCATCTAGTTTCCCACATCTCATTTGCCCCCTCTGATAACCCGCCTCTGATTCCATGCCTCTGATTCACTGCCTCAGATTCCCTGCATCAGATTCCCCGACTCAGATTTACCGCCTCAGATTCCCCGCCTCTGATTCCCTGCCTCAGATTCCCTGCCTCAGATTCCCTGCCTCAGATTCCCTGCCTCAGATTCCATTCATCTGATGCCCTTCATCAATTCACTGCCTCTGATTCCCTGCCTCTGATTCCCCACCTCTGATTCCCCGCCTCAGATTCCCTGGCTCTGATTCTCTGGCTCAGATTCCCTGCCTTAGATTCCCTGCCTCTGATTCCCCGCATCTGATTCCAGGCCTCTTGTTCCCCCCCTCTGATTCCCCGCCTCTGATTGCCTGCCACTGATTGCCCGCCTCTGATTCCCCGCCACTGATTCCCCGCCTCTGATTCCCCACCTCTGTCTGTATGCCTCTCTTTCGCCTCCGCTTTTTCCCCTCCACTCTTTCCGCGCCTCTCTTTCCCTCCCTCAATTTCAACAACTCTGTTTGATCTGTTCTGTGTACCTCATTTTCAACACACAAGTTCCAACCACTATGTTTCACCCATCTATTTCCCCGCCTCTATTTATCCGCCTATGTTTACCCGCCTCTGTTTACCCACCTGTTTCACCGCCTCTGTTTCCCCGCCTCTGATTCCCCACCTCTGTCTCTATGCCTCTCTTTCGCCTCCACTCTTTCCCCTCCACTCTTTCCGTGCCTGTCTTTCCCTCCCTCAATTTCAACAACACTCTTTGATCTGTTTTGTGTACCTCATTTTAAACACACAAGTTCCAACCACTATGTTTTGCCCGCCTCTTTCCCCACTTCTATTTATCCACCTATGTTTACCTGCCACTGTTTACCCGCCTGTTTCCCCGCCTCTGATTCCCCACCTTTCATTCCCCGCCTCTCTTTCCCTGCCTCTATTTCAGCGCCTCTTTCTCTGCCTCTCTATCCCCACATCTCTTTTCCTCCCGCTGATTCCCCGCCTCTGATTCCCTGCCTCAGATTCCCTGCCTCTGATTCCCCGCCTCTGATTCCCCGCCTCTTATTCCACACCTCTGATTCCCCGCCTCTGATTCCCCGCATCTGATTGCCTGCCTCTGTTTCCCCGCCTCCGATTCCCCGCCTCTGATTCCCCGCCTCAGATTCCCCGGCTCTGATTCCCTGCCTCAGATTCCCTGCCTCAGATTCCCCGCCTCAGATTCCCTGCCTCAGATTCCCCGCCTCAGATTCCCTGCCTCTGATTCCACGACTCTGATTCCCCGCCTCTTATTCCCCGCCTCTGAATCCCCGCCTCTGATTCCCCGCCTCTGATTCCCTGCCTCTGATTCCCCACCTCTGATTCCCTGCCTCAGATTCCCTGCCTCAGATTCCCTGCCTCAGATTCCCTGCCTCTGATTCCCCGACTCTGATTCCCCGCCTCTTATTTCCCACCTCTGATTCCCCGTCTCTGATTCCCCGCCTCTGATTCCCTGCCTCTGTTTCCCCACCTCTGATTCCCCGCCTCCGATTCCCCGGCTCTGATTCCCTGCCTCAGATTCCCTGCGTAAGATTCCCCGCCTCAGATTACCTGCCTAAGATTCCCGGCCTCAGATTTCCCGCCTCAGATTCCCCTCCTCAGATTCCCCGCCTCAGATTCCCCGCCTCAGATTCCCCGCCTCAGATTCCCCGCCTCAGATTCCCCGCCTCTGATTCCCCGCGTCTGATTCCCTCCCTCAGATTCCCCGGCTCTGATTCCCTCCCTCAGATTCCCTGCCTCAGATTTCCTGCCTCTGATTCCCCACCTCTCATTCCCTGCCTCTGATTCCCCGCCTCTGATTCCTGCCTCAGATTCCCTGCCTCAGATTCCCTGCCTCAGATTCTCTGCCTCTGATTCCCTGCCTTTGATTCCCCACCTCTTATTCCCCGCCTCTGATTCCCAGCCTCTGATTCCCCGCCTCTGATTCCCTGCCTCTGTTTCCCCGCCTCTGATTCCCTGCCTCTGATTCCCCGCCTCAGATTCCCCGCCTCAGATTCCCTGCATCAGATTCCCCGCCTGAGATTCCCCACCTCAGATTCCCCACCTCAGATTCCCCGCCTCAAATTCCCCGCCTCAGATTCCCCGCCTCAGATTCCCCACATCAGATTCCCGGCCTCAGATTCCCCGCCTCAGATTTCCCGCCTCAGATTCCCCGCCTCCGATTCCCCGCCTCAGATTCCCCGCCTCAGATTCCCCGCCTCAGATTCCCCGCCTCAGATTCCCCACCTCAGATTCCCCGCCTCAGATTCCCCGCCTCAGATTCCCTGCCTCTGATTGCCTGCCTCTGATTCCCTGCCTCTGTTTCCCCGCCTCTGATTCGCCGCCTCTGATTCCCCGCCTGAGATTCCCCGCATCAGATTCCCCGCCTCAGATTCCCCGCCTCAGATTCCCCGCCTCAGATTTCCCGCCTCAGATTCCCCGCCTCCGATTCCCCGCCTCAGATTCCCCGCCTCAGATTCCCCGCCTCAGATTCCCCGCCTCAGATTCCCCGCCTCAGATTCCCCGCCTCAGATTCCCCGCCTCAGATTCCCTGCCTCTGATTCCCTGCCTCAGATTCCCTGCCTTAGATTCTCTGCCTCTGATTCCCTGCCTTTGATTCCCCACCTCTTATTCCAAGCCTCTGATTCCCAGCCTCTGATTCCCCGCCTCTGATTCCCTGCCTCTGTTTCCCCGCCTCTGATTCCCCGCCTCTGATTCCCCACCTCAGATTCCCCGCCTCAGATACCCTGCATCAGATTCACCGCCTGAGATTCCCCACCTCAGATTCCCCGCCTCAGATTCCCCGCCTCAAATTCCCCGCATCAGATTCCCCGCCTCAGATTCCCCGCATCAGATTCCCCGCCTCAGATTCCCCGCCTCAGATATCCTGCCTCAGATTCCCCGCCTCCGATTCCCCGCCTCAGATCCCCGCCTCAGATTCCCCGCCTCAGATTCCCCGCCTCAGATTCCCCGCCTCAGATTCCCCGCCTCAGATTCCCCGCCTCAGATTCCCTGCCTCTGATTGCCTGCCTCTGATTCCCTGCCTCTGTTTCCCCGCCTCTGATTCCCCGCCTCTGATTCCCCGCCTCAGATTCCCCGCCTCAGATTCCCTGCCTCAGATTCCCCGCCTGAGATTCCCCGCCTGAGATTCCCCGCCTCAGATTCCCCGCCTCAGATTCCCCGCCTCAGATTCCCCGCCTGAGATTCCCCGCCTCAGATTCCCTGCCTCTGATTCCCCGCCTCTGATTCCCCGCCTCAGATTCCCTGCCTCAGATTCCCTGCCTCAGATTCCCTGCCTCAGATTCCCTGCCTCAGATTCCCTGCCTCAGATTCCCTGCCTCAGATTCCCTTCCTCTGATTGCCTGCCTCTGTTTCCCTGCCTCTGATTCCCTGCCTCTGATTCCCTGCCTCCGATTCCCTGCCTCTGATTCCCTGCCTCTGATTCCCTGCCTCTGATTCCGCGCCTCTGATTCCACGCCTCTCTTTCCTTGTCTCTGATTCCCCGCCTCTGAGTCCCTGCCACTGATACCCTGCCTCTCTTTGCCTGCCTCTATTTCCGTGCCTCTTTCACTGCATCTAGTTTCCCACATCTCATTTGCCCCCTCTGATAACCCGCCTCTGATTCCATGCCTCTGATTCACTGCCTCAGATTCCCTGCATCAGATTCCCCGACTCAGATTTACCGCCTCAGATTCCCCGCCTCAGATTCCCTGCCTCAGATTCCCTGCCTCAGATTCCCTGCCTCAGATTCCCTGCCTCAGATTCCATTCATCTGATGCCCTTCATCAATTCCCTGCCTCTGATTCCCTGCCTCTGATTCCCCACCTCTGATTCCCCGCCTCAGATTCCCTGGCTCTGATTCTCTGGCTCAGATTCCCTGCCTTAGATTCCCTGCCTCTGATTCCCCGCATCTGATTCCAGGCCTCTTATTCCCCACCTCTGATTCCCCGCCTCTGATTGCCTGCCACTGATTGCCCGCCTCTGATTCCCCGCCACTGATTCCCCGCCTCTGATTCCCCACCTCTGTCTGTATGCCTCTCTTTCGCCTCCGCTTTTTCCCCTCCACTCTTTCCGCGCCTCTCTTTCCCTCCCTCAATTTCAACAACTCTGTTTGATCTGTTCTGTGTACCTCATTTTCAACACACAAGTTCCAACCACTATGTTTCACCCATCTATTTCCCCGCCTCTATTTATCCGCCTATGTTTACCCGCCTCTGTTTACCCACCTGTTTCACCGCCTCTGTTTCCCCGCCTCTGATTCCCCACCTCTGTCTCTATGCCTCTCTTTCACCTCCACTCTTTCCCCTCCACTCTTTCCGTGCCTGTCTTTCCCTCCCTCAATTTCAACAACACTCTTTGATCTGTTTTGTGTACCTCATTTTAAACACACAAGTTCCAACCACTATGTTTTGCCCGCCTCTTTCCCCACTTCTATTTATCCACCTATGTTTACCTGCCACTGTTTACCCGCCTGTTTCCCCACCTTTCATTCCCCGCCTCTCTTTCCCTGCCTCTATTTCAGCGCCTCTTTCTCTGCCTCTCTATCCCCACATCTCTTTTCCTCCCGCTGATTCCCCGCCTCTGATTCCCTGCCTCAGATTCCCTGCCTCTGATTCCCCGCCTCTGATTCCCCGCCTCTTATTCCACACCTCTGATTCCCCGCCTCTGATTCCCCGCCTCTGATTCCCTGCCTCTGTTTCCCCACCTCCGATTCCCCGCCTCTGATTCCCCGCCTCAGATTCCCCGGCTCTGATTCCCTGCCTCAGATTCCCTGCCTCAGATTCCCCGCCTCAGATTCCCTGCCTCAGATTCCCCGCCTCAGATTCCCTGCCTCTGATTCCACGACTCTGATTCCCCGCCTCTTATTCCCCGCCTCTGAATCCCCGCCTCTGATTCCCCGCCTCTGATTCCCTGCCTCTGATTCCCCACCTCTGATTCCCTGCCTCAGATTCCCTGCCTCAGATTCCCTGCCTCAGATTCCCTGCCTCTGATTCCCGACTCTGATTCCCCGCCTCTGATTCCCTGCCTCTGTTTCCCCACCTCTGATTCCCCGCCTCCGATTCCGCGCCTCAGATTCCCCGGCTCTGATTCCCTGCCTCAGATTCCCTGCCTAAGATTCCCCGCCTCAACTTCCCTGCATCAGATTCCCCGCCTCAGATTCCCCGCCTCAGATTCCCCGCCTCAGATTCCCCGCCTCAGATTCCCCGCCTCAGATTCCCCGCCTCAGATTCCCCGCCTCAGATTCCCCGCCTCAGATTCCCTGCCTCTGATTCCCTGCCTCAGATTCCCTGCCTTAGATTCTCTGCCTCTGATTCCCTGCCTTTGATTCCCCACCTCTTATTCCCCGCCTCTGATTCCCAGCCTCTGATTCCCCGCCTCTGATTCCCTGCCTCTGTTTCCCCGCCTCTGATTCCCCGCCTCTGATTCCCCGCCTCAGATTCCCCGCCTCAGATTCCCTGCATCAGATTCCCCGCCTGAGATTCCCCACCTCAGATTCCCCGCCTCAGATTCCCCGCCACAAATTCCCAACATCAGATTCCCCGCCTCAGATTCCCCGCATCAGATTCCCCGCCTCAGATTCCCCACCTCAGATTCCCCACCTCAGATTCCCCGCCTCAAATTCCCCGCCTCAGATTCCCCGCCTCAGATTCCCCACATCAGATTCCCGGCCTCAGATTCCCCGCCTCAGATTTCCCGCCTCAGATTCCCCGCCTCCGATTCCCCGCCTCAGATTCCCCGCCTCAGATTCCCCGCCTCAGATTCCCCGCCTCAGATTCCCCACCTCAGATTCCCCGCCTCAGATTCCCCGCCTCAGATTCCCTGCCTCTGATTGCCTGCCTCTGATTCCCTGCCTCTGTTTCCCCGCCTCTGATTCGCCGCCTCTGATTCCCCGCCTGAGATTCCCCGCATCAGATTCCCCGCCTCAGATTCCCCGCCTCAGATTCCCCGCCTCAGATTTCCCGCCTCAGATTCCCCGCCTCCGATTCCCCGCCTCAGATTCCCCGCCTCAGATTCCCCGCCTCAGATTCCCCGCCTCAGATTCCCCGCCTCAGATTCCCCGCCTCAGATTCCCCGCCTCAGATTCCCTGCCTCTGATTCCCTGCCTCAGATTCCCTGCCTTAGATTCTCTGCCTCTGATTCCCTGCCTTTGATTCCCCACCTCTTATTCCCCGCCTCTGATTCCCAGCCTCTGATTCCCCGCCTCTGATTCCCTGCCTCTGTTTCCCCGCCTCTGATTCCCCGCCTCTGATTCCCCACCTCAGATTCCCCGCCTCAGATACCCTGCATCAGATTCACCGCCTGAGATTCCCCACCTCAGATTCCCCGCCTCAGATTCCCCGCCTCAAATTCCCCGCATCAGATTCCCCGCCTCAGATTCCCCGCATCAGATTCCCCGCCTCAGATTCCCCGCCTCAGATATCCTGCCTCAGATTCCCCGCCTCCGATTCCCCGCCTCAGATCCCCGCCTCAGATTCCCCGCCTCAGATTCCCCGCCTCAGATTCCCCGCCTCAGATTCCCCGCCTCAGATTCCCCGCCTCAGATTCCCTGCCTCTGATTGCCTGCCTCTGATTCCCTGCCTCTGTTTCCCCGCCTCTGATTCCCCGCCTCTGATTCCCCGCCTCAGATTCCCCGCCTCAGATTCCCTGCCTCAGATTCCCCGCCTGAGATTCCCCGCCTGAGATTCCCCGCCTCAGATTCCCCGCCTCAGATTCCCCGCCTCAGATTCCCCGCCTGAGATTCCCCGCCTCAGATTCCCTGCCTCTGATTCCCCGCCTCTGATTCCCCGCCTCAGATTCCCTGCCTCAGATTCCCTGCCTCAGATTCCCTGCCTCAGATTCCCTGCCTCAGATTCCCTGCCTCAGATTCCCTGCCTCAGATTCCCTTCCTCTGATTGCCTGCCTCTGTTTCCCTGCCTCTGATTCCCTGCCTCTGATTCCCTGCCTCCGATTCCCTGCCTCTGATTCCCTGCCTCTGATTCCCTGCCTCTGATTCCGCGCCTCTGATTCCACGCCTCTCTTTCCTTGTCTCTGATTCCCCGCCTCTGAGTCCCTGCCACTGATACCCTGCCTCTCTTTGCCTGCCTCTATTTCCGTGCCTCTTTCACTGCATCTAGTTTCCCACATCTCATTTGCCCCCTCTGATAACCCGCCTCTGATTCCATGCCTCTGATTCACTGCCTCAGATTCCCTGCATCAGATTCCCCGACTCAGATTTACCGCCTCA
This sequence comes from Narcine bancroftii, assembly GCF_036971445.1. NCBI lineage: Eukaryota > Metazoa > Chordata > Chondrichthyes > Torpediniformes > Narcinidae > Narcine > Narcine bancroftii. Next base: position 695,735 of record NW_027211875.1, on the reverse strand, counting down.
GATTCCCCGCCTCAGATTCCCTGCCTCAGATTCCCTGCCTCAGATTCCCTGCCTCAGATTCCCTGCCTCAGATTCCATTCATCTGATGCCCTTCATCAATTCCCTGCCTCTGATTCCCTGCCTCTGATTCCCCACCTCTGATTCCCCGCCTCAGATTCCCTGGCTCTGATTCTCTGGCTCAGATTCCCTGCCTTAGATTCCCTGCCTCTGATTCCCCGCATCTGATTCCAGGCCTCTTATTCCCCACCTCTGATTCCCCGCCTCTGATTGCCTGCCACTGATTGCCCGCCTCTGATTCCCCGCCACTGATTCCCCGCCTCTGATTCCCCACCTCTGTCTGTATGCCTCTCTTTCGCCTCCGCTTTTTCCCCTCCACTCTTTCCGCGCCTCTCTTTCCCTCCCTCAATTTCAACAACTCTGTTTGATCTGTTCTGTGTACCTCATTTTCAACACACAAGTTCCAACCACTATGTTTCACCCATCTATTTCCCCGCCTCTATTTATCCGCCTATGTTTACCCGCCTCTGTTTACCCACCTGTTTCACCGCCTCTGTTTCCCCGCCTCTGATTCCCCACCTCTGTCTCTATGCCTCTCTTTCACCTCCACTCTTTCCCCTCCACTCTTTCCGTGCCTGTCTTTCCCTCCCTCAATTTCAACAACACTCTTTGATCTGTTTTGTGTACCTCATTTTAAACACACAAGTTCCAACCACTATGTTTTGCCCGCCTCTTTCCCCACTTCTATTTATCCACCTATGTTTACCTGCCACTGTTTACCCGCCTGTTTCCCCACCTTTCATTCCCCGCCTCTCTTTCCCTGCCTCTATTTCAGCGCCTCTTTCTCTGCCTCTCTATCCCCACATCTCTTTTCCTCCCGCTGATTCCCCGCCTCTGATTCCCTGCCTCAGATTCCCTGCCTCTGATTCCCCGCCTCTGATTCCCCGCCTCTTATTCCACACCTCTGATTCCCCGCCTCTGATTCCCCGCCTCTGATTCCCTGCCTCTGTTTCCCCACCTCCGATTCCCCGCCTCTGATTCCCCGCCTCAGATTCCCCGGCTCTGATTCCCTGCCTCAGATTCCCTGCCTCAGATTCCCCGCCTCAGATTCCCTGCCTCAGATTCCCCGCCTCAGATTCCCTGCCTCTGATTCCACGACTCTGATTCCCCGCCTCTTATTCCCCGCCTCTGAATCCCCGCCTCTGATTCCCCGCCTCTGATTCCCTGCCTCTGATTCCCCACCTCTGATTCCCTGCCTCAGATTCCCTGCCTCAGATTCCCTGCCTCAGATTCCCTGCCTCTGATTCCCGACTCTGATTCCCCGCCTCTGATTCCCTGCCTCTGTTTCCCCACCTCTGATTCCCCGCCTCCGATTCCGCGCCTCAGATTCCCCGGCTCTGATTCCCTGCCTCAGATTCCCTGCCTAAGATTCCCCGCCTCAACTTCCCTGCATCAGATTCCCCGCCTCAGATTCCCCGCCTCAGATTCCCCGCCTCAGATTCCCCGCCTCAGATTCCCCGCCTCAGATTCCCCGCCTCAGATTCCCCGCCTCAGATTCCCCGCCTCAGATTCCCTGCCTCTGATTCCCTGCCTCAGATTCCCTGCCTTAGATTCTCTGCCTCTGATTCCCTGCCTTTGATTCCCCACCTCTTATTCCCCGCCTCTGATTCCCAGCCTCTGATTCCCCGCCTCTGATTCCCTGCCTCTGTTTCCCCGCCTCTGATTCCCCGCCTCTGATTCCCCGCCTCAGATTCCCCGCCTCAGATTCCCTGCATCAGATTCCCCGCCTGAGATTCCCCACCTCAGATTCCCCGCCTCAGATTCCCCGCCACAAATTCCCAACATCAGATTCCCCGCCTCAGATTCCCCGCATCAGATTCCCCGCCTCAGATTCCCCGCCTCAGATTTCCCGCCTCAGATTCCCCGCCTCCGATTCCCCGCCTCAGATTCCCCGCCTCAGATTCCCCGCCTCAGATTCCCCGCCTCAGATTCCCCGCCTCAGATTCCCCGCCTCAGATTCCCCGCCTCAGATTCCCTGCCTCTGATTGCCTGCCTCTGATTCCCTGCCTCTGTTTCCCCGCCTCTGATTCCCCGCCTCTGATTCCCCGCCTCAGATTCCCCGCCTCAGATTCCCTGCCTCAGATTCCCCGCCTGAGATTCCCCGCCTCAGATTCCCCGCCTGAGATTCCCCGCCTCAGATTCCCTGCCTCTGATTGCCTGCCTCTGATTCCCTGCCTCTGATTCCCTGCCTCTGATTCCCCGCCTCTGATTCGCCGCCTCAGATTCCCTGCCTCAGATTCCCTGCCTCAGATTCCCTGCCTCTGATTCCCTGCCTCAGATTCCCTGCCTCAGATTCCCTGCCTCAGATTCCCTTCCTCTGATTGCCTGCCTCTGTTTCCCTGCCTCTGATTCCCTGCCTCTGATTCCCTGCCTCTGATTCCCTGCCTCTGATTCCCTGCCTCTGATTCCCTGCCTCTGATTCCGCGCCTCTGATTCCACGCCTCTCTTTCCTTGTCTCTGATTCCCCGCCTCTGAGTCCCTGCCACTGATACCCTGCCTCTCTTTGCCTGCCTCTATTTCCGTGCCTCTTTCACTGCATCTAGTTTCCCACATCTCATTTGCCCCCTCTGATAACCCGCCTCTGATTCCATGCCTCTGATTCACTGCCTCAGATTCCCTGCATCAGATTCCCCGACTCAGATTTACCGCCTCAGATTCCCCGCCTCAGATTCCCTGCCTCAGATTCCCTGCCTCAGATTCCCTGCCTCAGATTCCCTGCCTCAGATTCCATTCATCTGATGCCCTTCATCAATTCCCTGCCTCTGATTCCCTGCCTCTGATTCCCCACCTCTGATTCCCCGCCTCAGATTCCCTGGCTCTGATTCTCTGGCTCAGATTCCCTGCCTTAGATTCCCTGCCTCTGATTCCCCGCATCTGATTCCAGGCCTCTTATTCCCCACCTCTGATTCCCCGCCTCTGATTGCCTGCCACTGATTGCCCGCCTCTGATTCCCCGCCACTGATTCCCCGCCTCTGATTCCCCACCTCTGTCTGTATGCCTCTCTTTCGCCTCCGCTTTTTCCCCTCCACTCTTTCCGCGCCTCTCTTTCCCTCCCTCAATTTCAACAACTCTGTTTGATCTGTTCTGTGTACCTCATTTTCAACACACAAGTTCCAACCACTATGTTTCACCCATCTATTTCCCCGCCTCTATTTATCCGCCTATGTTTACCCGCCTCTGTTTACCCACCTGTTTCACCGCCTCTGTTTCCCCGCCTCTGATTCCCCACCTCTGTCTCTATGCCTCTCTTTCGCCTCCACTCTTTCCCCTCCACTCTTTCCGTGCCTGTCTTTCCCTCCCTCAATTTCAACAACACTCTTTGATCTGTTTTGTGTACCTCATTTTAAACACACAAGTTCCAACCACTATGTTTTGCCCGCCTCTTTCCCCACTTCTATTTATCCACCTATGTTTACCTGCCACTGTTTACCCGCCTGTTTCCCCGCCTCTGATTCCCCACCTTTCATTCCCTGCCTCTCTTTCCCTGCCTCTATTTCAGCGCCTCTTTCTCTGCCTCTCTATCCCCACATCTCTTTTCCTCCCGCTGATTCCCCGCCTCTGATTCCCTGCCTCAGATTCCCTGCCTCTGTTTCCCCACCTCTGATTCCCCGCCTCTGATTACCCGCCTCAGATTCCCCGGCTCTGATTCCCTACCTCAGATTCCCTGCCTCAGATACCCCGCCTCAGATTCCTTGCCTCAGATTCCCCGCCTCAGATTTCCCGCCTCAGATTCCCCGCCTCAGATTCCCCGCCGCAGATTCCCCGCCTCAGATGCCCCGCCTCAGATTCCCCGCCTCAGATTCCCCGCCTCAGATTCCCCGCCTCAGATTCCCCGCCTCAGATTCCCCGCCTCAGATTCCCCGCCTCAGATTCCCCGCCTCAGATTCCCCGCCTCTGATTCCCCGCCTCTGATTCCCTGCCTCTGATTCCCTGCCTCTGATTCCCTGCCTCTGATTCCCTGCCTCTGATTCCCTGCCTCTGATTCCGCGCCTCTGATTCCACGCCTCTCTTTCCGTATCTCTGATTCCCCGCCTCTAATTCCCTGCCTCTGATACCCTGCCTCTATTTGCCTGCCTCTATTTCCGTGCCTCTTTCTCTGCATCTAGTTTCCCACATGTCATTTGCCCCCTCTGATAACCTGCCTCTGATTCCATGCCTCTGATTCCCCGCCTCTGATTCCCCGCCTCTGATTCGCTGCCTCTGATTCCCCGCCTCTGATTCCCTGCCTCAGATTCCCTGCCTCAGATTCCCTGCCTCAGATTCCCTGCCTCTAATTCCCCGCCTCTTATTCCCCGTCTCTGATTCCCCGCCTCTGATTCCCCGCGTCTGATTCCCTCCCTCAGATTCCCCGGCTCTGATTCCCTGCATTAGATTCCCTGCCTCAGATTCCCTGCCTCTGATTCCCCGCCTCTGATTCCCTGCCTCTGATTCCCCACCTCTGATTCCTGCCTCAGATTCCCTGCCTCAGATTCCCTGCCTCAGATTCCCTGCCTCTGATTCACTGCCTTTGATTCCCCGCCTCTTATTCCCCGCCTCAGATTCCCCGCCTCAGATTCCCCGCCTCAGATTCCCCGCCTCAGATTCCCCGCCTCTGATTCCCCGCCTCTGATTCCCTGCCTCTGATTCCCTGCCTCTGATTCCCTGCCTCTGATTCCCTGCCTCTGATACCCTGCCTCTGATTCCGCGCCTCTGATTCCACGCCTCTCTTTCCGTATCTCTGATTCCCCGCCTCTAATTCCCTGCCTCTGATACCCTGCCTCTATTTGCCTGCCTCTATTTCCGTGCCTCTTTCTCTGCATCTAGTTTCCCACATGTCATTTGCCCCCTCTGATAACCTGCCTCTGATTCCATGCCTCTGATTCCCCGCCTCTGATTCCCCGCCTCTGATTCCCCGCCTCTGATTCCTGCCTCAGATTCCCTGCCTCAGATTCCCTGCCTCAGATTCTCTGCCTCTGATTCCCTGCCTTTGATTCCCCACCTCTTATTCCCCGCCTCTGAATCCCAGCCTCTGATTCCCCGCCTCTGATTCCCTGCCTCTGTTTCCCCGCCTCTGATTCCCCGCCTCTGATTCCCCGCCTCAGATTCCCCGCCTCAGATTCCCTGCATCAGATTCCCCGCCTGAGATTCCCCACCTCAGATTCCCCGCCCCAGATTCCCCGCCTCAACTTCCCTGCATCAGATTCCCCGCCTCAGATTCCCCACCTCAGATTCCCCGCCTCAGATTCCCCGCCTCAGATTCCCCGCCTCAGATTCCACGCCTCAGATTCCCTGCCTCTGATTCCCTGCATCAGATTCCCCGCCTCAGATTCCCCGCCTCAGATTCCCCGCCTCAGATTCCCCGCCTCAGATTCCCCGCCTCAGATTCCCCGCCTCAGATTCCCCGCCTCAGATTCCCTGCCTCTGATTCCCTGCCTCAGATTCCCTGCCTTAGATTCTCTGCCTCTGATTCCCTGCCTTTGATTCCCCACCTCTTATTCCCCGCCTCTGATTCCCAGCCTCTGATTCCCCGCCTCTGATTCCCTGCCTCTGTTTCCCCGCCTCTGATTCCCCGCCTCTGATTCCACGCCTCAGATTCCCCGCCTCAGATTCCCTGCATCAGATTCCCCGCCTGAGATTCCCCACCTCAGATTCCCCGCCTCAGATTCCCCGCCTCAAATTCCCCGCATCAGATTCCCCGCCTCAGATTCCCCGCATCAGATTCCCCGCCTCAGATTCCCCGCCTCAGATTTCCCGCCTCAGATTCCCCGCCTCCGATTCCCCGCCTCAGATTCCCCGCCTCAGATTCCCCGCCTCAGATTCCCCGCCTCAGATTCCCCGCCTCAGATTCCCCGCCTCAGATTCCCCGCCTCAGATTCCCTGCCTCTGATTGCCTGCCTCTGATTCCCTGCCTCTGTTTCCCCGCCTCTGATTCCCCGCCTCTGATTCCCCGCCTCAGATTCCCCGCCTCAGATTCCCTGCCTCAGATTCCCCGCCTGAGATTCCCCGCCTCAGATTCCCCGCCTGAGATTCCCCGCCTCAGATTCCCCGCCTCAGATTCCCCGCCTCAGATTCCCCGCCTCAGATTCCCTGCCTCTGATTGCCTGCCTCTGATTCCCTGCCTCTGATTCCCTGCCTCTGATTCCCCGCCTCTGATTCCCCGCCTCAGATTCCCTGCCTCAGATTCCCTGCCTCAGATTCCCTGCCTCTGATTCCCTGCCTCAGATTCCCTGCCTCAGATTCCCTGCCTCAGATTCCCTTCCTCTGATTGCCTGCCTCTGTTTCCCTGCCTCTGATTCCCTGCCTCTGATTCCCTGCCTCTGATTCCCTGCCTCTGATTCCCTGCCTCTGATTCCCTGCCTCTGATTCCGCGCCTCTGATTCCACGCCTCTCTTTCCTTGTCTCTGATTCCCCGCCTCTGAGTCCCTGCCACTGATACCCTGCCTCTCTTTGCCTGCCTCTATTTCCGTGCCTCCTTCACTGCATCTAGTTTCCCACATCTCATTTGCCCCCTCTGATAACCCGCCTCTGATTCCATGCCTCTGATTCACTGCCTCAGATTCCCTGCATCAGATTCCCCGACTCAGATTTACCGCCTCAGATTCCCCGCCTCAGATTCCCTGCCTCAGATTCCCTGCCTCAGATTCCCTGCCTCAGATTCCCTGCCTCAGATTCCATTCATCTGATGCCCTTCATCAATTCCCTGCCTCTGATTCCCTGCCTCTGATTCCCCACCTCTGATTCCCCGCCTCAGATTCCCTGGCTCTGATTCTCTGGCTCAGATTCCCTGCCTTAGATTCCCTGCCTCTGATTCCCCGCATCTGATTCCAGGCCTCTTATTCCCCACCTCTGATTCCCCGCCTCTGATTGCCTGCCACTGATTGCCCGCCTCTGATTCCCCGCCACTGATTCCCCGCCTCTGATTCCCCACCTCTGTCTGTATGCCTCTCTTTCGCCTCCGCTTTTTCCCCTCCACTCTTTCCGCGCCTCTCTTTCCCTCCCTCAATTTCAACAACTCTGTTTGATCTGTTCTGTGTACCTCATTTTCAACACACAAGTTCCAACCACTATGTTTCACCCATCTATTTCCCCGCCTCTATTTATCCGCCTATGTTTACCCGCCTCTGTTTACCCACCTGTTTCACCGCCTCTGTTTCCCCGCCTCTGATTCCCCACCTCTGTCTCTATGCCTCTCTTTCGCCTCCACTCTTTCCCCTCCACTCTTTCCGTGCCTGTCTTTCCCTCCCTCAATTTCAACAACACTCTTTGATCTGTTTTGTGTACCTCATTTTAAACACACAAGTTCCAACCACTATGTTTTGCCCGCCTCTTTCCCTACTTCTATTTATCCACCTATGTTTACCTGCCACTGTTTACCCGCCTGTTTCCCCGCCTCTGATTCCCCACCTTTCATTCCCCGCCTCTCTTTCCCTGCCTCTATTTCAGCGCCTCTTTCTCTGCCTCTCTATCCCCACATCTCTTTTCCTCCCGCTGATTCCCCGCCTCTGATTCCCTGCCTCAGATTCCCTGCCTCTGATTCCCCGCCTCTGATTCCCCGCCTCTTAATCCACACCTCTGATTCCCCGCCTCTGATTCCCCGCCTCTGATTGCCTGCCTCTGTTTCCCCGCCTCCGATTCCCCGCCTCTGATTCCCCGCCTCAGATTCCCCGGCTCTGATTCCCTGCCTCAGATTCCCTGCCTCAGATTCCCCGCCTCAGATTCCCTGCCTCAGATTCCCCGCCTCAGATTCCCTGCCTCTGATTCCACGACTCTGATTCCCCGCCTCTTATTCCCCGCCTCTGAATCCCCGCCTCAGATTCCCCGCCTCTGATTCCCTGCCTCTGATTCCCCACCTCTGATTCCCTGCCTCAGATTCCCTGCCTCAGATTCCCTGCCTCTGTTTCCCCGCCTCTGATTCCCCGCCTCTGATTCCCCGCCTCAGATTCCCCGCCTCAGATTCCCTGCATCAGATTCCCCGCCTGAGATTCCCCACCTCAGATTCCCCGCCTCAGATTCCCCGCCTCAAATTCCCCGCATCAGATTCCCCGCCTCAGATTCCCCGCATCAGATTCCCCGCCTCAGATTCCCCGCCTCAGATTTCCCGCCTCAGATTCCCCGCCTCCGATTCCCCGCCTCAGATTCCCCGCCTCAGATTCCCCGCCTCAGATTCCCCGCCTCAGATTCCCCGCCTCAGATTCCCCGCCTCAGATTCCCCGCCTCAGATTCCCTGCCTCTGATTGCCTGCCTCTGATTCCCTGCCTCTGTTTCCCCGCCTCTGATTCCCCGCCTCTGATTCCCCGCCTCAGATTCCCCGCCTCAGATTCCCTGCCTCAGATTCCCCGCCTGAGATTCCCCGCCTCAGATTCCCCGCCTGAGATTCCCCGCCTGAGATTCCCCGCCTCAGATTCCCCGCCTCAGATTCCCCGCCTCAGATTCCCTGCCTCTGATTCCCCGCCTCTGGTTCCCCGCCTCAGATTCCCTGCCTCAGATTCCCTGCCTCAGATTCCCTGCCTCTGATTCCCTGCCTCAGATTCCCTGCCTCAGATTCCCTGCCTCAGATTCCCTTCCTCTGATTGCCTGCCTCTGTTTCCCTGCCTCTGATTCCCTGCCTCTGATTCCCTGCCTCTGATTCACTGCCTCTGATTCCCTGCCTCTGATTCCCTGCCTCTGATTCCGCGCCTCTGATTCCACGCCTCTCTTTCCTTGTCTCTGATTCCCCGCCTCTGAGTCCCTGCCACTGATACCCTGCCTCTCTTTGCCTGCCTCTATTTCCGTGCCTCTTTCACTGCATCTAGTTTCCCACATCTCATTTGCCCCCTCTGATAACCCGCCTCTGATTCCATGCCTCTGATTCACTGCCTCAGATTCCCTGCATCAGATTCCCCGACTCAGATTTACCGCCTCAGATTCCCCGCCTCAGATTCCCTGCCTCAGATTCCCTGCCTCAGATTCCCTGCCTCAGATTCCCTGCCTCAGATTCCATTCATCTGATGCCCTTCATCAATTCCCTGCCTCTGATTCCCTGCCTCTGATTCCCCACCTCTGATTCCCCGCCTCAGATTCCCTGGCTCTGATTCTCTGGCTCAGATTCCCTGCCTTAGATTCCCTGCCTCTGATTCCCCGCATCTGATTCCAGGCCTCTTATTCCCCACCTCTGATTCCCCGCCTCTGATTGCCTGCCACTGATTGCCCGCCTCTGATTCCCCGCCACTGATTCCCCGCCTCTGATTCCCCACCTCTGTCTGTATGCCTCTCTTTCGCCTCCGCTTTTTCCCCTCCACTCTTTCCGCGCCTCTCTTTCCCTCCCTCAATTTCAACAACTCTGTTTGATCTGTTCTGTGTACCTCATTTTCAACACACAAGTTCCAACCACTATGTTTCACCCATCTATTTCCCCGCCTCTATTTATCCGCCTATGTTTACCCGCCTCTGTTTACCCACCTGTTTCACCGCCTCTGTTTCCCCGCCTCTGATTCCCCACCTCTGTCTCTATGCCTCTCTTTCGCCTCCACTCTTTCCCCTCCACTCTTTCCGTGCCTGTCTTTCCCTCCCTCAATTTCAACAACACTCTTTGATCTGTTTTGTGTACCTCATTTTAAACACACAAGTTCCAACCACTATGTTTTGCCCGCCTCTTTCCCCACTTCTATTTATCCACCTATGTTTACCTGCCACTGTTTACCCGCCTGTTTCCCCGCCTCTGATTCCCCACCTTTCATTCCCGCCTCTCTTTCCCTGCCTCTATTTCAGCGCCTCTTTCTCTGCCTCTCTATCCCCACATCTCTTTTCCTCCCGCTGATTCCCCGCCTCTGATTCCCTGCCTCAGATTCCCTGCCTCTGATTCCCCACCTCTGATTCCCCGCCTCTTATTCCACACCTCTGATTCCCCGCCTCTGATTCCCCGCCTCTGATTCCCTGCCTCTGTTTCCCCGCCTCCGATTCCCCGCCTCTGATTCCCCGCCTCAGATTCCCCGGCTCTGATTCCCTGCCTCAGATTCCCTGCTTCAGATTCCCCGCCTCAGATTCCCTGCCTCAGATTCCCCGCCTCAGATTCCCTGCCTCTGATTCCACGACTCTGATTCCCCGCCTCTTATTCCCCGCCTCTGAATCCCCGCCTCTGATTCCCCGCCTCTGATTCCCTGCCTCTGATTCCCCACCTCTGATTCCCTGCCTCAGATTCCCTGCCTCAGATTCCCTGCCTCAGATTCCCTGCCTCTGATTCCCCGACTCTGATTCCCCGCCTCTTATTTCCCACCTCTGATTCCCCGTCTCTGATTCCCCGCCTCTGATTCCCTGCCTCTGTTTCCCCACCTCTGATTCCCCGCCTCCGATTCCCCGCCTCAGATTCCCCGGCTCTGATTCCCTGCCTCAGATTCCCTGCCTAAGATTCCCCGCCTCAACTTCCCTGCATCAGATTCCCCGCCTCAGATTCCCCGCCTCAGATTCCCCGCCTCAGATTCCCCGCCTCAGATTCCCCGCCTCAGATTCCCCGCCTCAGATTCCCCGCCTCAGATTCCCCGCCTCAGATTCCCTGCCTCTGATTCCCTGCCTCAGATTCCCTGCCTTAGATTCTCTGCCTCTGATTCCCTGCCTTTGATTCCCCACCTCTTATTCCCCGCCTCTGATTCCCAGCCTCTGATTCCCCGCCTCTGATTCCCTGCCTCTGTTTCCCCGCCTCTGATTCCCCGCCTCTGATTCCCCGCCTCAGATTCCCCGCCTCAGATTCCCTGCATCAGATTCCCCGCCTGAGATTCCCCACCTCAGATTCCCCGCCTCAGATTCCCCGCCTCAAATTCCCCGCATCAGATTCCCCGCCTCAGATTCCCCGCATCAGATTCCCCGCCTCAGATTCCCCGCCTCAGATTTCCCGCCTCAGATTCCCCGCCTCCGATTCCCCGCCTCAGATTCCCCGCCTCAGATTCCCCGCCTCAGATTCCCCGCCTCAGATTCCCCGCCTCAGATTCCCCGCCTCAGATTCCCCGCCTCAGATTCCCTGCCTCTGATTGCCTGCCTCTGATTCCCTGCCTCTGTTTCCCCGCCTCTGATTCCCCGCCTCTGATTCCCCGCCTCAGATTCCCCGCCTCAGATTCCCTGCCTCAGATTCCCCGCCTGAGATTCCCCGCCTCAGATTCCCCGCCTGAGATTCCCCGCCTCAGATTCCCCGCCTCAGATTCCCCGCCTCAGATTCCCCGCCTCAGATTCCCTGCCTCTGATTGCCTGCCTCTGATTCCCTGCCTCTGATTCCCTGCCTCTGATTCCCCGCCTCTGATTCCCCGCCTCAGATTCCCTGCCTCAGATTCCCTGCCTCAGATTCCCTGCCTCTGATTCCCTGCCTCAGATTCCCTTCCTCAGATTCCCTGCCTCAGATTCCCTTCCTCTGATTGCCTGCCTCTGTTTCCCTGCCTCTGATTCCCTGCCTCTGATTCCCTGCCTCTGATTCCCTGCCTCTGATTCCCTGCCTCTGATTCCCTGCCTCTGATTCCGCGCCTCTGATTCCACGCCTCTCTTTCCTTGTCTCTGATTCCCCGCCTCTGAGTCCCTGCCACTGATACCCTGCCTCTCTTTGCCTGCCTCTATTTCCGTGCCTCTTTCTCTGCATCTAGTTTCCCACATCTCATTTGCCCCCTCTGATAACCCGCCTCTGATTCCATGCCTCTGATTCACTGCCTCAGATTCCCTGCATCAGATTCCCCGACTCAGATTTACCGCCTCAGATTCCCCGCCTCAGATTCCCTGCCTCAGATTCCCTGCCTCAGATTCCCTGCCTCAGATTCCCTGCCTCAGATTCCATTCATCTGATGCCCTTCATCAATTCCCTGCCTCTGATTCCCTGCCTCTGATTCCCCACCTCTGATTCCCCGCCTCAGATTCCCTGGCTCTGATTCTCTGGCTCAGATTCCCTGCCTTAGATTCCCTGCCTCTGATTCCCCGCATCTGATTCCAGGCCTCTTATTCCCCACCTCTGATTCCCCGCCTCTGATTGCCTGCCACTGATTGCCCGCCTCTGATTCCCCGCCACTGATTCCCCGCCTCTGATTCCCCACCTCTGTCTGTATGCCTCTCTTTCGCCTCCGCTTTTTCCCCTCCACTCTTTCCGCGCCTCTCTTTCCCTCCCTCAATTTCAACAACTCTGTTTGATCTGTTCTGTGTACCTCATTTTCAACACACAAGTTCCAACCACTATGTTTCACCCATCTATTTCCCCGCCTCTATTTATCCGCCTATGTTTACCCGCCTCTGTTTACCCACCTGTTTCACCGCCTCTGTTTCCCCGCCTCTGATTCCCCACCTCTGTCTCTATGCCTCTCTTTCGCCTCCACTCTTTCCCCTCCACTCTTTCCGTGCCTGTCTTTCCCTCCCTCAATTTCAACAACACTCTTTGATCTGTTTTGTGTACCTCACTTTAAACACACAAGTTCCAACCACTATGTTTTGCCCGCCTCTTTCCCCACTTCTATTTATCCACCTATGTTTACCTGCCACTGTTTACCCGCCTGTTTCCCCGCCTCTGATTCCCCACCTTTCATTCCCCGCCTCTCTTTCCCTGCCTCTATTTCAGCGCCTCTTTCTCTGCCTCTCTATCCCCACATCTCTTTTCCTCCCGCTGATTCCCCGCCTCTGATTCCCTGCCTCAGATTCCCTGCCTCTGATTCCCCGCCTCTGATTCCCCGCCTCTTATTCCACACCTCTGATTCCCCGCCTCTGATTCCCCGCCTCTGATTGCCTGCCTCTGTTTCCCCGCCTCTGATTCCCCGCCTCTGATTCCCCGCCTCAGATTCCCCGGCTCTGATTCCCTGCCTCAGATTCCCTGCCTCAGATTCCCCGCCTCAGATTCCCTGCCTCAGATTCCCCGCCTCAGATTCCCTGCCTCTGATTCCACGACTCTGATTCCCCGCCTCTTATTCCCCGCCTCTGAATCCCCGCCTCTGATTCCCCGCCTCTGATTCCCTGCCTCTGATTCCCCACCTCTGATTCCCTGCCTCAGATTCCCTGCCTCAGATTCCCTGCCTCAGATTCCCTGCCTCTGATTCCCCGACTCTGATTCCCCGCCTCTTATTTCCCACCTCTGATTCCCCGTCTCTGATTCCCCGCCTCTGATTCCCTGCCTCTGTTTCCCCACCTCTGATTCCCCGCCTCCGATTCCCCGCCTCAGATTCCCCGGCTCTGATTCCCTGCCTCAGATTCCCTGCCTAAGATTCCCCGCCTCAGATTCCCTGCCTAAGATTCCCCGCCTCAGATTTCCCGCCTCAGATTCCCCTCCTCAGATTCCCCGCCTCAGATTCCCCGCCTCAGATTCCCCGCCTCAGATTCCCCGCCTCAGATTCCCCGCCTCTGATTCCCCGCGTCTGATTCCCTCCCTCAGATTCCCCGGCTCTGATTCCCTCCCTCAGATTCCCTGCCTCAGATTCCCTGCCTCTGATTCCCCACCTCTCATTCCCTGCCTCTGATTCCCCGCCTCTGATTCCTGCCTCAGATTCCCTGCCTCAGATTCCCTGCCTCAGATTCTCTGCCTCTGATTCCCTGCCTTTGATTCCCCACCTCTTATTCCCCGCCTCTGATTCCCAGCCTCTGATTCCCCGCCTCTGATTCCCTGCCTCTGTTTCCCCGCCTCTGATTCCCTGCCTCTGATTCCCCGCCTCAGATTCCCCGCCTCAGATTCCCTGCATCAGATTCCCCGCCTGAGATTCCCCACCTCAGATTCCCCACCTCAGATTCCCCGCCTCAAATTCCCCGCCTCAGATTCCCCGCCTCAGATTCCCCACATCAGATTCCCGGCCTCAGATTCCCCGCCTCAGATTTCCCGCCTCAGATTCCCCGCCTCCGATTCCCCGCCTCAGATTCCCCGCCTCAGATTCCCCGCCTCAGATTCCCCGCCTCAGATTCCCCGCCTCAGATTCCCCGCCTCAGATTCCCCGCCTCAGATTCCCCGCCTCAGATTCCCTGCCTCTGATTGCCTGCCTCTGATTCCCTGCCTCTGTTTCCCCGCCTCTGTTTCCCCGCCTCTGATTCCCCGCCTCAGATTCCCCGCCTCAGATTCCCTGCCTCAGATTCCACGCCTGAGATTCCCCGCCTCAGATTCCCCGCCTGAGATTCCCCGCCTCAGATTCCCCGCCTCAGATTCCCCGCCTCAGATTCCCCGCCTCAGATTCCCTGCCTCTGATTGCCTGCCTCTGATTCCCTGCCTCTGATTCCCTGCCTCTGATTCCCCGCCTCTGATTCCCCGCCTCAGATTCCCTGCCTCAGATTCCCTGCCTCAGATTCCCTGCCTCTGATTCCCTGCCTCAGATTCCCTGCCTCAGATTCCCTGCCTCAGATTCCCTTCCTCTGATTGCCTGCCTCTGTTTCCCTGCCTCTGATTCCCTGCCTCTGATTCCCTGCCTCTGATTCCCTGCCTCTGATTCCCTGCCTCTGATTCCCTGCCTCTGATTCCGCGCCTCTGATTCCACGCCTCTCTTTCCTTGTCTCTGATTCCCCGCCTCTGAGTCCCTGCCACTGATACCCTGCCTCTCTTTGCCTGCCTCTATTTCCGTGCCTCTTTCACTGCATCTAGTTTCCCACATCTCATTTGCCCCCTCTGATAACCCGCCTCTGATTCCATGCCTCTGATTCACTGCCTCAGATTCCCTGCATCAGATTCCCCGACTCAGATTTACCGCCTCAGATTCCCCGCCTCAGATTCCCTGCCTCAGATTCCCTGCCTCAGATTCCCTGCCTCAGATTCCCTGCCTCAGATTCCATTCATCTGATGCCCTTCATCAATTCCCTGCCTCTGATTCCCTGCCTCTGATTCCCCACCTCTGATTCTCCGCCTCAGATTCCCTGGCTCTGATTCTCTGGCTCAGATTCCCTGCCTTAGATTCCCTGCCTCTGATTCCCCGCATCTGATTCCAGGCCTCTTATTCCCCACCTCTGATTCACCGCCTCTGATTGCCTGCCACTGATTGCCCGCCTCTGATTCCCCGCCACTGATTCCCCGCCTCTGATTCCCCACCTCTGTCTGTATGCCTCTCTTTCGCCTCCGCTTTTTCCCCTCCACTCTTTCCGCGCCTCTCTTTCCCTCCCTCAATTTCAACAACTCTGTTTGATCTGTTCTGTGTACCTCATTTTCAACACACAAGTTCCAACCACTATGTTTCACCCATCTATTTCCCCGCCTCTATTTATCCGCCTATGTTTACCCGCCTCTGTTTACCCACCTGTTTCACCGCCTCTGTTTCCCCGCCTCTGATTCCCCACCACTGTCTCTATGCCTCTCTTTCGCCTCCACTCTTTCCCCTCCACTCTTTCCGTGCCTGTCTTTCCCTCCCTCAATTTCAACAACACTCTTTGATCTGTTTTGTGTACCTCATTTTAAACACACAAGTTCCAACCACTATGTTTTGCCCGCCTCTTTCCCCACTTCTATTTATCCACCTATGTTTACCTGCCACTGTTTACCCGCCTGTCTCCCCGCCTCAGATTCCCCGCCTCAGATTCCCCGCCTCAGATTCCCCGCCTCAGATTCCCCGCCTCAGATTCCCTGCCTCTGATTGCCTGCCTCTGATTCCCTGCCTCTGTTTCCCCGCCTCTGATTCCCCGCCTCTGATTCCCCGCCTCAGATTCCCCGCCTCAGATTCCCTGCCTCAGATTCCCCGCCTGAGATTCCCCGCCTCAGATTCCCCGCCTGAGATTCCCCGCCTCAGATTCCCCGCCTCAGATTCCCCGCCTCAGATTCCCCGCCTCAGATTCCCTGCCTCTGATTGCCTGCCTCTGATTCCCTGCCTCTGATTCCCTGCCTCTGATTCCCTGCCTCTGATTCCCTGCCTCTGATTCCCTGCCTCTGATTCCCTGCCTCTGATTCCCTGCCTCTGATTCCCTGCCTCTGATTCCGCGCCTCTGATTCCACGCCTCTCTTTCAGTATCTCTGATTCCCCGCCTCTAATTCCCTGCCTCTGATACCCTGCCTCTCTTTGCCTGCCTCTATTTCGGTGCCTCTTTCTCTGCATCTAGTTTCCCACATCTCATTTGCCCCCTCTGATAACCCGCCTCTGATTCCATGCCTCTGATTCCCCGCCTCTGATTCCCCGCCTCTGATTCCCTGCCTCTGATTCCCCGCCTCTGATTCCCTGCCTCAGATTCCCTGCCTCAGATTCCCCGCCTCAGATTCCCTGCCTCAGATTCCCCGCATCAGATTCCCTGCCTCTGATTCTCCGACTCTGATTCCCCGCCTCATATTCCCCGCCTCTGATTCCCCGCCTCTGATTCACTGCCTCTGATACCCTGCCTCTCTTTGCCTGCCTCTATTTCGGTGCCTCTTTCTCTGCATCTAGTTTCCCACATCTAATTTGCCCCCTCTGATAACCCGCCTCTGATTCCATGCCTCTGATTCCCCGCCTCTGATACCCCGCCTCTGATTCCCTGCCTCTGATTCCCCGCCTCTGATTCCCTGACTCAGATTCCCTGCCTCAGATACACCGCCTCAGATTCCCTGCCTCAGATTCCCCGCCTCAGATTCCCTGCCTCTGATTCCCCGACTCTGATTCCCCGCCTCTTATTCCCCGCCTCTGATTCCCCGCCTCTTATTCCCTGCCTCTGATTCCCCACCTCTGATTCCCTGCCTCAGATTCCCTGCCTCAGATTCCCTGCCTCAGATTCCCTGCCTCTGATTCCCCGACTCTGATTCCCCGCCTCTTATTCCCCACCTCTGATTCCCCGCCTCTGATTCCCCGCCTCTGATTCCCTGCCTCTGTTTCCCCACCTCTGATTCCCCGCCTCTGATTCCCCGCCTCAGATTCCCCGGCTCTGATTCCCTGCCTCAGATTCCCTGCCTAAGATTCCCCGCCTCTGATTCCCCGCCTCTGATTCCCCGCGTCTGATTCCCTCCCTCAGATTCCCCGGCTCTGATTCCCTGCATTAGATTCCCTGCCTCAGATTCCCTGCCTCTGATTCCCCACCTCTGATTCCCTTCCTCTGATTCCCCGCCTCTGATTCCTGCCTCAGATTCCCTGCCTCAGATTCCCTGCCTTAGATTCTCTGCCTCTGATTCCCTGCCTTTGATTCCCCACCTCTTATTCCCCGCCTCTGATTCCCAGCCTCTGATTCCCCGCCTCTGATTCCCTGCATCTGTTTCCCCGCCTCTGATTCCCCGCCTCTGATTCCCCACCTCAGATTCCCCGCCTCAGATTCCCTGCATCAGATTCCCCGCCTGAGATTCCCCACCTCAGATTCCCCGCCTCAGATTCCCCGCCTCAAATTCCCCGCATCAGATTCCCCGCCTCAGATTCCCCGCATCAGATTCCCCGCCTCAGATTCCCCGCCTCAGATTTCCCGCCTCAGATTCCCCGCCTCCGATTCCCCGCCTCAGATTCCCCGCCTCAGATTCCCCGCCTCAGATTCCCCGCCTCAGATTCCCCGCCTCAGATTCCCCGCCTCAGATTCCCTGCCTCTGATTGCCTGCCTCTGATTCCCTGCCTCTGTTTCCCCGCCTCTGATTCCCCGCCTCTGATTCCCCGCCTCAGATTCCCCGCCTCAGATTCCCCGCCTCAGATTCCCCGCCTCAGATTCCCTGCCTCTGATTGCCTGCCTCTGATTCCCTGCCTCTGATTCCCTGCCTCTGATTCCCCGCCTCTGATTCCCCGCCTCAGATTCCCTGCCTCAGATTCCCTGCCTCAGATTCCCTGCCTCTGATTCCCTGCCTCAGATTCCCTGCCTCAGATTCGCTGCCTCAGATTCCCTTCCTCTGATTGCCTGCCTCTGTTTCCCTGCCTCTGATTCCCTGCCTCTGATTCCCTGCCTCGTATTCCCTGCCTCTGATTCCCTGCCTCTGATTCCCTGCCTCTGATTCCGCGCCTCTGATTCCACGCCTCTCTTTCCTTGTCTCTGATTCCCCGCCTCTGAGTCCCTGCCACTGATACCCTGCCTCTCTTTGCCTGCCTCTATTTCCGTGCCTCTTTCACTGCATCTAGTTTCCCACATCTCATTTGCCCCCTCTGATAACCCGCCTCTGATTCCATGCCTCTGATTCACTGCCTCAGATTCCCTGCATCAGATTCCCCGACTCAGATTTACCGCCTCAGATTCCCCGCCTCAGATTCCCTGCCTCAGATTCCCTGCCTCAGATTACCTGCCTCAGATTCCCTGCCTCAGATTCCCTTCATCTGAAGCCCTTCATCAATTCCCTGTCTCTGATTCCCTGCCTCTGATTCCCCACCTCTGATTCCCCGCCTCAGATTCCCTGGCTCTGATTCTCTGGCTCAGATTCCCTGCCTTAGATTCCCTGCCTCTGATTCCCCGCATCTGATTCCAGGCCTCTTATTCCCCACCTCTGATTCCTTGCCTCTGATTGCCTGCCACTGATTGCCCGCCTCTGATTCCCCGCCTCTGATTCCCCGCCTCTGATTCCCCACCTCTGTCTGTATGCCTCTCTTTCGCCTCCGCTTTTTCCCCTCCACTCTTTCCGCGCCTCTCTTTCCCTCCCTCAATTTCAACAACTCTGTTTGATCTGTTCTGTGTACCTCATTTTCAACACACAAGTTCCAACCACTATGTTTCACCCATCTATTTCCCCGCCTCTATTTATCCGCCTATGTTTACCCGCCTCTGTTTACCCACCTGTTTCACCGCCTCTGATTCCCCGCCTCTGATTCCCCACCTCTGTCTCTACGCCTCTCTTTCGCCTCCACTCTTTCCCCTCCACTCTTTCAGTGCCTGTCTTTCCCTCCCTCAATTTCAACAACACCTTTTGATCTGTTTTGTGTACCTCATTTTAAACACACAAGTTCCAACCACTATGTTTTGCCCGCCTCTTTCCCCGCCTCTATTTATCCACCTATGTTTACCTGCCACTGTTTACCCGCCTGTTTCCCCGCCTCTGATTCCCCACCTTTCATTCCCCGCCTCTCTTTCCCTGCCTCTATTTCCGTGCATCTTTCTCTGCCTCTCTTTCCCCACATCTCTTTACCTCCCGCTGATTCCCCGCCTCTGATACCCCGCCTCTGATTCCCCGCCTCTGATTCCCTGCCTCAGATTCCCTGCCTCAGATTCCCTGCCTCAGATTCCCTGCCTCTGATTCACTGCCTCTGATTCCCCGCCTCTTATTCCCCGCCTCTGATTCCACGCCTCTGATTCCCTGCATTTGATTCCCTTCCTCAGTTTCCCCGCCTCTGATTCCCCGCCTCTGATTCCCCGCCTCAGATTCCCCAGCTCTGATTCCCTGCCTCAGATTCCCTGCCTCAGATTCCCCGCCTCAGATTCCCTGCCTCAGATTCCCCGCCTCAGATTCGCTGCCTCTGATTCCCCGACTCTGATTCCCCGCCTCTTATTCCCCACCTCTGATTCCCCGCCTCTGATTCCCCGCCTCAGATTCCCTGCCTCTGTTTCCCCACCTCTGATTCCCCGCCTCTGATTACCCGCCTCAGATTCCCCGGCTCTGATTCCCTACCTCAGATTCCCTGCCTCAGATACCCCGCCTCAGATTCCTTGCCTCAGATTCCCCGCCTCTGATTCCCCGCCTCTGATTCGCTGCCTCTGATTCCCCGCCTCTGATTCCCTGCCTCAGATTCCCTGCCTCAGATTCCCTGCCTCAGATTCCCTGCCTCTAATTCCCCGCCTCTTATTCCCCGTCTCTGATTCCCCGCCTCTGATTCCCCGCGTCTGATTCCCTCCCGCAGATTCCCCGGCTCTGATTCCCTGCATTAGATTCCCTGCCTCAGCTTCCCTGCCTCTGATTCCCCGCCTCTGATTCCCTGCCTCTGATTCCCCACCTCTGATTCCTGCCTCAGATTCCCTGCCTCAGATTCCCTGCCTCAGATTCCCTGCCTCTGATTCACTGCCTTTGATTCCCCGCCTCTTATTCCCCACCTCTGATTCCCAGCCTCTGATTCCCCGCCTCTGATTCCCTGCCTCTGTTTCCCCGCCTCTGATTCCCCGCCTCTGATTCCCCGCCTCAGATTCCCCGCCTCAGATTCCCTGCCTCAGATTCCCCGCCTCAGATTCCCCGCCTCAGATTCCCCGCCTGAGATTCCCCGCCTCAGATTCCCCGCCTCAGATTCCCTGCCTCAGATTCCCCGCCTCAGATTCCCTGCCTCTGATTGCCTGCCTCTGATTCCCTGCCTCTGATTCCCTGCCTCTGATTCCCCGCCTCTGATTCCCCGCCTCAGATTCCCTGCCTCAGATTCCCTGCCTCAGATTCCCTGCCTCTGATTCCCTGCCTCAGATTCCCTGCCTCAGATTCCCTGCCTCAGATTCCCTGCCTCTGATTGCCTGCCTCTGTTTCCCTGCCTCTGATTCCCTGCCTCTGATTCCCTGCCTCTGATTCCCTGCCTCTGATTCCCTGCCTCTGATTCCCTGCCTCTGATTCCGCGCCTCTGATTCCACGCCTCTCTTTCCTTGTCTCTGATTCCCCGCCTCTGAGTCCCTGCCTCTGATACCCTGCCTCTCTTTGCCTGCCTCTATTTCCGTGCCTCTTTCACTGCATCTAGTTTCCCACATCTCATTTGCCCCCTCTGATAACCCGCCTCTGATTCCATGCCTCCGATTCACTGCCTCAGATTCCCTGCATCAGATTCCCCGACTCAGATTTACCGCCTCAGATTCCCCGCCTCAGATTCCCTGCCTCAGATTCCCTGCCTCAGATTCCCTGCCTCAGATTCCCTGCCTCAGATTCCCTTCATCTGATGCCCTTCATCAATTCCCTGCCTCTGATTCCCTGCCTCTGATTCCCCAACTCTGATTCCCCGCCTCAGATTCCCTGGCTCTGATTCTCTGGCTCAGATTCCCTGCCTTAGATTCCCTGCCTCTGATTCCCCGCATCTGATTCCAGGCCTCTTATTCCCCACCTCTGATTCCCCGCCTCTGATTGCCTGC
Organism: Narcine bancroftii; assembly: GCF_036971445.1. Lineage (NCBI taxonomy): Eukaryota > Metazoa > Chordata > Chondrichthyes > Torpediniformes > Narcinidae > Narcine > Narcine bancroftii. The sequence goes on along the minus strand of NW_027211875.1, from coordinate 674,858 downwards.
CACTGATTGCCCGCCTCTGATTCCCCGCCTCTGATTCCCCGCCTCTGATTCCCCACCTCTGTCTGTATGCCTCTCTTTCGCCTCCGCTTTTTCCCCTCCACTCTTTCCGCGCCTCTCTTTCCCTCCCTCAATTTCAACAACTCTGTTTGATCTGTTCTGTGTACCTCATTTTCAACACACAAGTTCCAACCACTATGTTTCACCCATCTATTTCCCCGCCTCTATTTATCCGCCTATGTTTACCCGCCTCTGTTTACCCACCTGTATCACCGCCTCTGTTTCCCCGCCTCTGAATCCCCACCTCTGTCTCTACGCCTCTCTTTCGCCTCCACTCTTTCCCCTCCACTCTTTCCGTGCCTGTCTTTCCCTCCCTCAATTTCAACAACACTCTTTGATCTGTTTTGTGTACCTCATTTTAAACACACAAGTTCCAACCACTATGTTTTGCCCGCCTCTTTCCCCACTTCTATTTATCCACCTATGTTTACCTGCCACTGTTTACCCGCCTGTTTCCCCGCCTCTGATTCCCCACCTTTCATTCCCCGCCTCTCTTTCCCTGCCTCTATTTCAGCACCTCTTTCTCTGCCTCTCTATCCCCACATCTCTTTTCCTCCCGCTGATTCCCCGCCTCTGATTCCCTGCCTCAGATTCCCTGCCTCTGATTCCCCGCCTCTGATTCCCCGCCTCTTATTCCCCGCCTCTGATTCCCCGCCTCTGATTCCCCGCCTCTGATTCCCTGCCTCTGTTACCCCGCCTCCGATTCCCCGCCTCTGATTCCCCGCCTCAGATTCCCCGGCTCTGATTCCCTGCCTCAGATTCCCTGCCTCAGATTCCCCGCCTCAGATTCCCTGCCTCAGATTCCCCGCCTCAGATTCCCTGCCTCTGATTCCACGACTCTAATTCCCCGCCTCTTATTCCCCGCCACTGATTCCCCGCCTCTGATTCCCCGCCTCTGATTCCCTGCCTCTGATTCCCCACCTCTGATTCCCTGCCTCAGATTCCCTGCCTCAGATTCCCTGCCTCAGATTCCCTGCCTCTGATTCCCCGACTCTGATTCCCCGCCTCCTATTCCCCACCTCTGATTCCCCGCCTCTGATTCCCCGCCTCTGATTCCCTGCCTCTGTTTCCCCACCTCTGATTCCCCACCTCTGATTCCCCGCCTCAGATTCTCCGGCTCTGATTCCCTGCCTCAGATTCCCTGCCTAAGATTCCCCGCCTCAGATTCCCTGCCTAAGATTCCCCGCCTCAGATTTCCCGCCTCAGATTCCCCTCCTCAGATTCCCCGCCTCAGATTCCCCGCCTCAGATTCCCCGCCTCAGATTCCCCGCCTCAGATTCCCCACCTCAGATTCCCCGCCTCAGATTCCCCGCCTCAGATTCCCCACCTCAGATTCCCCGCCTTAGATTCCCCGCTTCAGATTCCCCGCCTCAGATTCCCTGCCTCTGATTACCTGCCTCTGATTCCCTGCCTCTGATTCCCTGCCTCTGATTCCCTGCCTCTGATTCCGCACCTCTGATTCCACGCCTCTCTTTCCGTATCTCTGATTCCCCGCCTCTAATTCCCTGCCTCTGATACCCTGCCTCTCTTTGCCTGCCTCTATTTCGGTGCCTCTTTCTCTGCATCTAGTTTCCCACATCTCATTTGCCCCCTCTGATAACCCACCTCTGATTCCATGCCTCTGATTCCCCGCCTCTGATTCCCCGCCTCTGATTCCCTGCCTCTGATTCCCCGCCTCTGATTCCCTGCCTCTGATTCCCTGCCTCAGATTCCCCGCCTCAGATTCCCTGCCTCAGATTCGCCGCCTCAGATTCCCTGCCTCTGATTCCCCGACTCTGATTCCCCGCCTCTTATTCCCCGCCTCTGATTCCCCGCCTCTGATTCCCTGCCTCTGATACCCTGCCTCTCTTTGCCTACCTCTATTTCGGTGCCTCTTTCTCTGCATCTAGTTTCCCACATCAAATTTGCCCCCTCTGATAACCCGCCTCTGATTCCATGCCTCTGATTCCCCGCATCTGATACCCCGCCTCTGTTTCCCTGCCTCTGATTCCCCGCCTCTGATTCCCTGACTCAGATTCCCTGCCTCAGATTCCCCGCCTCAGAATCCCTGCCTCAGATTCCCCGCCTCAGATTCCCTGCCTCTGATTCCCCGACTCTGATTCCCCGCCTCTTAATCCCCGCCTCTGATTCCCCGCCTATGATTCCCCGCCTCTGATTCCCTGCCTCTGATTCCCCACCTCTGATTCCCTGCCTCAGATTCCCTGCCTCAGATTCCCTGCCTCAGATTCCCTGCCTCTGATTCCCCGACTCTGATACCCCGCCTCTTATTCCCCACCTCTGATTCCCCGCCTCTGATTCCCCGCCTCTGATTCCCTGCCTCTGTTTCCCCACCTCTGATTCCCCGCCTCTGATTCCCCGCCTCAGATTCCCCGGCTCTGATTCCCTGCCTCAGATTCCCTGCCTAAGATTCCCCGCCTCAGATTCCCTGCCTCAGATTCCCCGCCTCAGATTTCCCGCCTCAGATTCCCCTCCTCAGATTCCCCGCCTCAGATTCCCCGCCTCAGATTCCCCGCCTCAGATTCCCCGCCTCAGATTCCCCGCCTCAGATTCCCCGCCTCAGATTCCCCGCCTCAGATTCCCTGCCTGATTCCCCGCCTCAGATTCCCCGTCTCAGATTCCCTGCCTCTGATTCCCTGCCTCTGATTCCCTGCTTCTGATTCCCTGCCTCTGATTCCCTGCCTCTGATTCCCTGCCTCTGATTCCCTGCCTCTGATTCCGCGCCTCTGATTCCACGCCTCTCTTTCCGTATCTCTGATTCCCCGCCTCTAATTCCCTGCCTCTGATACCCTGCCTCTCTTTGCCTGCCTCTATTTCGGTGCCCCTTTCTCTGCATCTAGTTTCCCACATCTCATTTGCCCCCTCTGATAACCAGCCTCTGATTCCATGCCTCTGATTCCCCGCCTCTGATTCCCCGCCTCTGATTCCCTGCCTCTGATTCCCCGCGTCTGATTCCCTGCCTCAGATTTCCTTCCTCAGATTCCCTGCCTCAGATTCCCTGCCTCTGATTCCCCGACTCTGATTCCCCGCCTCTTATTCCCCACCTCTGATTCCCCGCCTCTGATTCCCCGCCTCTGATTCCCTGCCTCTGTTTCCCCACCTCTGATTCCCCGCCTCTGATTCCCCGCCTCAGATTCTCCGGCTCTGATTCCCTGCCTCAGATTCCCTGCCTAAGATTCCCCGCCTCAGATTCCCTGCCTAAGATTCCCCGCCTCAGATTTCCCGCCTCAGATTCCCCTCCTCAGATTCCCCGCCTCAGATTCCCCGCCTCAGATTCCCCGCCTCAGATTCCCCGCCTCAGATTCCCCACCTCAAATTCCCCGCCTCAGATTCCCCGCCTCAGATTCCCCACCTCAGATTCCCCGCCTTAGATTCCCAGCCTCAGATTCCCCGCCTCAGATTCCCTGCCTCTGATTACCTGCCTCTGAATCCCTGCCTCTGATTCCCTGCCTCTGATTCCCTGCCTCTGATTCCGCACCTCTGATTCCACGCCTCTCTTTCCGTATCTCTGATTCCCCGCCTCTAATTCCCTGCCTCTGATACCCTGCCTCTCTTTGCCTGCCTCTATTTCGGTGCCTCTTTCTCTGCATCTAGTTTCCCACATCTCATTTGCCCCCTCTGATAACCCACCTCTGATTCCATGCCTCTGATTCCCCGCCTCTGATTCCCCACCTCTGATTCCCTGCCTCTGATTCCCCGCCTCTGATTCCCTGCCTCAGATTCCCTGCCTCAGATTCCCCGCCTCAGATTCCCTGCCTCAGATTCCCCGCCTCAGATTCCCTGCCTCTGATTCCCCGACTCTGATTCCCCGCCTCTTATTCCCCGCCTCTGATTCCCCGCCTCTGATTCCCTGCCTCTGATACCCTGCCTCTCTTTGCCTGCCTCTATTTCGGTGCCTCTTTCTCTGCATCTAGTTTCCCACATCTAATTTGCCCCCTCTGATAACCCGCCTCTGATTCCATGCCTCTGATTCCCCGCCTCTGATACCCCGCCTCTGATTCCCTGCCTCTGATTCCCCGCCTCTGATTCCCTGACTCAGATTCCCTGCCTCAGATTCCCCGCCTCAGAATCCCTGCCTCAGATTCCCCGCCTCAGATTCCCTGCCTCTGATTCCCCGACTCTGATTCCCCGCCTCTTATTCCCCGCCTCTGATTCCCCGCCTCTGATTCCCCGCCTCTGATTCCCTGCCTCTGATTTCCCACCTCTGATTCCCTGCCTCAGATTCCCTGCCTCAGATTCCCTGCCTCAGATTCCCTGCCTCTGATTCCCCGAATCTGATACCCCGCCTCTTATTCCCCACCTCTGATTCCCCGCCTCTGATTCCCCGCCTCTGATTCCCTGCCTCTGTTTCCCCACCTCTGATTCCCCGCCTCTGATTCCCCGCCTCAGATTCCCCGGCTCTGATTCCCTGCCTCAGATTCCCTGCCTAAGATTCCCCGCCTCAGATTCCCTGCCTCAGATTCCCCGCCTCAGATTTCCCGCCTCAGATTCCCCTCCTCAGATTCCCCGCCTCAGATTCCCCGCCTCAGATTCCCCGCCTCAGATTCCCCGCCTCAGATTCCCCGCCTCAGATTCCCCGCCTCAGATTCCCTGCCTCTGATTCCCTGCCTCTGATTCCGCGCCTCTGATTCCACGCCTCTCTTTCCGTATCTCTGATTCCCCGCCTCTAATTCCCTGCCTCTGATTCCCTGCCTCTGATTCCGCGCCTCTGATTCCACGCCTCTCTTTCCGTATCTCTGATTCCCCGCCTCTAATTCCCTGCCTCTGATACACTGCCTCTCTTTGCCTGCCTCTATTTCGGTGCCTCTTTCTCTGCATCTAGTTTCCCACATCTCTTTTGCCCCCTCTGATAACCCGCCTCTGATTCCATGCCTCTGATTCCCCGCCTCTGATTCCCCGCCTCTGATTCCCAGCCTCTGATTCCCCGCGTCTGATTCCCTGCCTCAGATTCCCTTCCTCAGATTCCCTGCCTCAGATTCCCTGCCTCTGATTCCCCGCCTCTGATTCCCCGCCTCTTATTCCCCGCCTCTGATTCCCCGCCTCTGATTCCCCGCGTCTGATTCCCTCCCTCAGATTCCACGGCTCTTATTCCCTGCATTAGATTCCCTGCCTCAGATTCCCTGCCTCTGATTCCCCGCCTCTGATTCCCTGCCTCTGATTCCCCGCCTCTGATTCCTGCCTCAGATTCCCTGCCTCAGATTCCCTGCCTCAGATTCTCTGCCTCTGATTCGCTGACTTTGATTCCCCACCTCTTATTCGCCGCCTCTGATTCCCAGCCTCTGATTCCCCGCCTCTGATTCCCTGCCTCTGTTTCCCCGCCTCTGATTCCCCGCCTCTGATTCCCCGCCTCAGATTCCCCGCCTCAGATTCCCTGCATCAGATTCCCCGCCTGAGATTCCCCACCTCAGATTCCCCGCCCCAGATTCCCCGCCTCAAATTCCCCGCATCAGATTCCCCGCCTCAGATTCCCCGCCTCAGATTCCCCGCCTCAGATTCCCCGCCTCAGATATCCCGCCTCAGATTCCCCTCCTCCGATTCCCCGCCTCAGATTCCCCGCCTCAGATTCCCCGCCTCAGAATCCCCGCCTCAGATTCCCCGCCTCAGATTCCCCGCCTCAGATTCCCCGCCTCAGATTCCCTGCCTCTGATTGCCTGCCTCTGATTCCCTGCCTCTGATTCCCTGCCTCTGATTCCCCGCCTCTTATTCCCCACCTCTGATTCCCCGCCTCTGATTCCCCGCCTCTGATTCCCTGCCTCTGTTTCCCCACCTCTGATTCCCCGCCTCTGATTCCCCGCCTCAGATTCCCCGGCTCTGATTCCCTGCCTCAGATTCCCTGCCTAAGATTCCCTGCCTCAGATTCCCTGCCTAAGATTCCCCGCCTCAGATTTCCCGCCTCAGATTCCCCGCCTCAGATTCCCCGCCTCAGATTCCGCGCCTCAGATTCCACGCCTCAGATTCCCCGCCTCAGATTCCCCGCCTCAGATTCCCCGCCTCAGATTCCCCGCCTCAGATTCCCCGCCTCTGATACCCCGCCTCTGATTCCCTGCCTCTGATTCCCCGCCTCTGATTCCCTGACTCAGATTCCCTGCCTCAGATTCCCCGCCTCAGAATCCCTGCCTCAGATTCCCCGCCTCAGATTCCCTGCCTCTGATTCCCCGACTCTGATTCCCCGCCTCTTATTCCCCGCCTCTGATTCCCCGCCTCTGATTCCCCGCCTCTGATTCCCTGCCTCTGATTCCCCACCTCTGATTCCCTGCCTCAGATTCCCTGCCTCTGATTCCCCGACTCTGATTCCCCGCCTCTCATTCCCTGCCTCTGATTCCCCGCCTCAGATTCCCTGCCTCTGATTGCCTGCCTCTGATTCCCTGCCTCTGTTTCCCCGCCTCTGATTCCCCGCCTCTGATTCCCCGCCTCAGATTCCCCGCCTCAGATTCCCTGCCTCAGATTCCCCGCCTGAGATTCCCCGCCTCAGATTCCCCGCCTGAGATTCCCCGCCTCAGATTCCCCGCCTCAGATTCCCCGCCTCAGATTCCCCGACTCTGATTCCCCGTCTCTCATTCCCTGCCTCTGATTCCCCACCTCAGATTCCCTGCCTCAGATTCCCTGCCTCTGATTCCCCGACTCTGATACCCCGCCTCTTATTCCCCACCTCTGATTCCCCGCCTCTGATTCCCCGCCTCTGATTCCCTGCCTCTGTTTCCCCACCTCTGATTCCCCGCCTCTGATTCCCCGCCTCAGATTCCCCGGCTCTGATTCTCTGCCTCAGATTCCCTGCCTAATATTCCCCGCCTCAGATACCCTGCCTCAGATTCCCCGCCTCAGATTTCCCGCCTCAGATTCCCCTCCTCAGATTCCCCGCCTCAGATTCCCCGCCTCAGATTCCCCGCCTCAGATTCCCCGCCTCAGATTCCCCGCCTCAGATTCCCCGCCTCAGATTCCCCGCCTCAGATTCCCCGCCTGATTCCCCGCCTCAGATTCCCCGTCTCAGATTCCCTGCCTCTGATTCCCTGCCTCTGATTCCCTGCCTCTGATTCCCTGCCTCTGATTCCCTGCCTCTGATTCCCTGCCTCTGATTCCCTGCCTCTGATTCCGCGCCTCTGATTCCACGCCTCTCTTTCCGTATCTCTGATTCCCCGCCTCTAATTCCCTGCCTCTGATACCCTGCCTCTCTTTGCCTGCCTCTATTTCGGTGCCTCTTTCTCTGCATCTAGTTTCCCACATCTCATTTGCCCCCTCTGATAACCCGCCTCTGATTCCATGCCTCTGATTCCCCACCTCTGATTCCCCGCCTCTGATTCCCTGCCTCTGATTCCCCGCGTCTGATTCCCTGCCTCAGATTCCCTTCCTCAGATTCACTGCCTCAGATTCCCTGCCTCTGATTCCCCGCCTCTGATTCCCCGCCTCTTATTCCCCGCCTCTGATACCCCGCATCTGATTCCCCGCGTCTGATTCCCTCCCTCAGATTCCCCGGCTCTGATTCCCTGCATTAGATTCCCTGCCTCAGATTCCCTGCCTCTGATTCCCCGCCTCTGATTCCCTGCCTCTGATTCCCCGCCTCTGATTCCTGCCTCAGATTCCCTGCCTCAGATTTCCTGCCACAGATTATCTGCCTCTGATTCCCTGCCTTTGATTCCCCACCTCTTATTCCCCGCCTCTGATTCCCAGCCTCTGATTCCCCGCCTCTGATTCCCTGCCTCTGTTTCCCCGCCTCTGATTCCCCGCCTCTGATTCCCCGCCTCAGATTCCCCGCCTCAGATTCCCTGCATCAGATTCCCCGCCTGAGATTCCCCACCTCAGATTCCCCGCCCCAGATTCCCCGCCTCAAATTCCCCGCATCAGATTCCCCGCCTCTGATTCCCTGCCTCTGATTCCCCACCTCTGATTCCCTGCCTCAGATTCCCTGCCTCAGATTCCCTGCCTCTGATTCCCTGCCTCTGATTCCCTGCCTCTGATTCCCTGCCTCTGATTCCCTGCCTCTGATTCCCTGCCTCTGATTCCCCGACTCTGATACCCCGCCTCTTATTTCCCACCTCTGATTCCCCGCCTCTGATTCCCCGCCTCTGATTCCCTGCCTCTGTTTCCCCACCTCTGATTCCCCGCCTCTGATTCCCCGCCTCAGATTCCCCGGCTCTGATTCCCTGCCTCAGATTCCCTGCCTAAGATTCCCCGCCTCAGATACCCTGCCTCAGATTCCCCGCCTCAGATTTCCCGCCTCTGATTCCCCTCCTCAGATTCCCCGCCTCAGATTCCCCGCCTCAGATTCCCCGCCTCAGATTCCCCGCCTCAGATTCCCCGCCTCAGATTCCCCGCCTCAGATTCCCCGCCTCAGATTCCCCGCCTGATTCCCCGCCTCAGATTCCCCGTCTCAGATTCCCTGCCTCTGATTCCCTGCCTCTGATTCCCTGCCTCTGATTCTCTGCCTCTGATTCCCTGCCTCTGATTCCCTGCCTCTGATTCCCTGCCTCTGATTCCGCGCCTCTGATTCCACGCCTCTCTTTCCGTATCTCTGATTCCCCGCCTCTAATTCCCTGCCTCTGATACCCTGCCTCTCTTTGCCTGCCTCTATTTCGGTGCCTCTTTCTCTGCATCTAGTTTCCCACATCTCATTTGCCCCCTCTGATAACCCGCCTCTGATTCCATGCCTCTGATTCCCCGCCTCTGATTCCCCGCCTCTGATTCCCTGCCTCTGATTCCCCGCGTCTGATTCCCTGCCTCAGATTCCCTTCCTCAGATTCCCTGCCTCAGATTCCCTGCCTCTGATTCCCCGCCTCTGATTCCCCGCCTCTTATTCCCCGCCTCTGATTCCCCGCATCTGATTCCCCGCGTCTGATTCCCTCCCTCAGATTCCCCGGCTCTGATTCCCTGCATTAGATTCCCTGCCTCAGATTCCCTGCCTCTGATTCCCCGCCTCTGATTCCCTGCCTCTGATTCCACGCCTCTGATTCCTGCCTCAGATTCCCTGCCTCAGATTTCCTGCCACAGATTCTCTGCCTCTGATTCCCTGCCTTTGATTCCCCACCTCTTATTCCCCGCCTCTGATTCCCAGCCTCTGATTCCCCGCCTCTGATTCCCTGCCTCTGTTTCCCCGCCTCTGATTCCCCGCCTCTGATTCCCCGCCTCAGATTCCCCGCCTCAGATTCCCTGCATCAGATTCCCCGCCTGAGATTCCCCACCTCAGATTCCCCGCCCCAGATTCCCCGCCACAAATTCCCCGCATCAGATTCCCCGCCTCAGATTCCCCGCCTCAGATTCCCCGCCTCAGATTCCCCGCCTCAGATTTCCCACCTCAGATTCCCCGCCTCCGATTCCCCGCCTCAGATTCCCCGCCTCAGATTCCCCGCCTCAGATTCCCCGCCTCAGATTCCCCGCCTCAGATTCCCCGCCTCAGATTCCCCGCCTGATTCCCCGCCTCAGATTCCCCGTCTCAGATTCCCTGCCTCTGATTCCCTGCCTCTGATTCCCTGCCTCTGATTCTCTGCCTCTGATTCCCTGCCTCTGATTCCCTGCCTCTGATTCCCTGCCTCTGATTCCGCGCCTCTGATTCCACGCCTCTCTTTCCGTATCTCTGATTCCCCGCCTCTAATTCCCTGCCTCTGATACCCTGCCTCTCTTTGCCTGCCTCTATTTCGGTGCCTCTTTCTCTGCATCTAGTTTCCCACATCTCATTTGCCCCCTCTGATAACCCGCCTCTGATTCCATGCCTCTGATTCCCCGCCTCTGATTCCCCGCCTCTGATTCCCTGCCTCTGATTCCCCGCGTCTGATTCCCTGCCTCAGATTCCCTTCCTCAGATTCCCTGCCTCAGATTCCCTGCCTCTGATTCCCCGCCTCTGATTCCCCGCCTCTTATTCCCCGCCTCTGATTCCCCGCATCTGATTCCCCGCGTCTGATTCCCTCCCTCAGATTCCCCGGCTCTGATTCCCTGCATTAGATTCCCTGCCTCAGATTCCCTGCCTCTGATTCCCCGCCTCTGATTCCCTGCCTCTGATTCCACGCCTCTGATTCCTGCCTCAGATACCCTGCCTCAGATTTCCTGCCACAGATTCTCTGCCTCTGATTCCCTGCCTTTGATTCCCCACCTCTTATTTCCCGCCTCTGATTCCCAGCCTCTGATTCCCCGCCTCTGATTCCCTGCCTCTGTTTCCCCGCCTCTGATTCCCCGCCTCTGATTCCCCGCCTCAGATTCCCCGCCTCAGATTCCCTGCATCAGATTCCCCGCCTGAGATTCCCCACCTCAGATTCCCCGCCCCAGATTCCCCGCCACAAATTCCCCGCATCAGATTCCCCGCCTCAGATTCCCCGCCTCAGATTCCCCGCCTCAGATTCCCCGCCTCAGATTTCCCACCTCAGATTCCCCGCCTCCGATTCCCCGCCTCAGATTCCCCGCCTCAGATTCCCCGCCTCAGATTCCCCGCCTCAGATTCCCCGCCTCAGATTCCCCGCCTCAGATTCCCCGCCTCAGATTCCCTGCCTCTGATTGCCTGCCTCTGATTCCCTGCCTCTGATTCCCTGCCTCTGATTCCCCGCCTCTTATTCCCCACCTCTGATTCCCCGCCTCTGATTCCCCGCCTCTGATTCCCTGCCTCTGTTTCCCCACCTCTGATTCCCCGCCTCTGATTCCCCGCCTCAGATTCCCCGGCTCTGATTCCCTGCCTCAGATTCCCTGCCTAAGATTCCCTGCCTCAGATTCCCTGCCTAAGATTCCCCGCCTCAGATTTCCCGCCTCAGATTCCCCGCCTCAGAATCCCCGCCTCAGATTCCCCGCTTCAGATTCCCCGCCTCAGATTCCCCGCCTCAGATTCCCCGCCTCAGATTCCCCGCCTCAGATTCCCCGCCTCAGATTCCACGCCTCAGATTCCCCGCCTCAGATTCCCCGCCTCAGATTCCCCGCCTCAGATTCCCTGCCTCTGATTCCCTGCCTCTGATTCCCTGCCTCTGATTCCCTGCCTCTGATTCCCTGCCTCTGATTCCCTGCCTCTGATTCCGCGCCTCTGATTCCACGCCTCTCTTTCCTTGTCTCTGATACCCCGCCTCTGATTCCCTGCCTCTGATTCCCCGCCTCTGATTCCCTGACTCAGATTCCCTGCCTCAGATTCCCCGCCTCAGATTCCCTGCCTCAGATTCCCCGCCTCAGATTCCCTGCCTCTGATTCCCCGACTCTGATTCCCCGCCTCTTATTCCCTGCCTCAGATTCCCTGCCTCAGATTCCCTGCCTCTGATTCCCCGACTCTGATTCCCCGCCTCTTATTCCCCACCTCTGATTCCCCGCCTCTGATTCCCCGCCTCTGATTCCCTGCCTCTGTTTCCCCACCTCTGATTCCCCGCCTCTGATTCCCCGCCTCAGATTCCCCGGCTCTGATTCCCTGCCTCAGATTCCCTGCCTAAGATTCCCCGCCTCAGATTCCCTGCCTCAGATTTCCCGCCTCAGATTTCCCGCCTCAGATTCCCTGCCTTTGATTCCCCACCTCTTATTCCCCACCTCTGATTCCCAGCCTCTGATTCCCCGCCTCTGATTCACTGCCTCTGTTTCCCCGCCTCTGATTCCCCGCCTCTGATTGCCTGCCTCTGATTCCCTGCCTCTGATTCCCTGCCTCTGGTTCCCCGCCTCTGATTCCCCGCCTCAGATTCCCTGCCTCAGATTCCCTGCCTCAGATTCCCAGCCTCTGATTCCCTGCCTCAGATTCCCTGCCTCAGATTCCCTGCCTCAGATTCCCTGCCTCTGATTGCCAGCCTCTGTTTCCCTGCCTCTGATTCCCTGCCTCTTATTCCCTGCCTCTGATTCCCTGCCTCTGATTCCCTGCCTCTGATTCCCTGCCTCTGATTCCCCGCCTCTAATTCCCTGCCTCTGATACGCTGCCTCTCTTTGCCTGCCTCTATTTCGGTGCCTCTTTCTCTGCATCTAGTTTCCCACATCTCATTTGCCACCTCTGATAACCCGCCTCTGATTCCATGCCTCTGATTCCCCGCCTCTGATTCCCCGCCTCTGATTCCCTGCCTCTGATTCCCCGCGTCTGATTCCCTGCCTCAGATTCCCTTCCTCAGATTCCCTGCCTCAGATTCCCTGCCTCTGATTCCCCGCCTCTGATTCCCCGCCTCTTATTCCCCGCCTCTGATTCCCCGCCTCTGATTCCCCGCGTCTGATTCCCTCCCTCAGATTCCCCGGCTCTGATTCCCTGCATTAGATTCCCTGCCTCAGATTCCCTGCCTCTGATTCCCCACCTCTGATTCCCTGCCTCTGATTCCCCGCCTCTGATTCCTGCCTCAGATTCCCTGCCTCAGATTCCCTGCCTTAGCTTCTCTGCCTCTGATTCCCTGCCTTTGATTCCCCACCTCTTATTCCCCGCCTCTGATTCCCAGCCTCTGATTCCCCGCCTCTGATTCCCTGCCTCTGTTTCCCCGCCTCTGATTCCCCGCCTCTGATTCCCCGCCTCAGATTCCCCGCCTCAGATTCCCTGCATCAGATTCCCCGCCTGAGATTCCCCACCTCAGATTCCCCGCCTCAGATTCCCCGCCTCAAATTCCCCGCATCAGATTCCCCGCCTCAGATTCCCCGCATCAGATTCCCCGCCTCAGATTCCCCGCCTCAGATTTCCCGCCTCAGATTCCCCGCCTCCGATTCCCCGCCTCAGATTCCCCGCCTCAGATTCCCCGCCTCAGATTCCCCGCCTCAGATTCCCCGCCTCAGATTCCCTGGCTCTGATTCTCTGGCTCAGATTCCCTGCCTTAGATTCCCTGCCTCTGATTCCCCGCATCTGATTCCAGGCCTCTTATTCCCCACCTCTGATTCCCCGCCTCTGATTGCCTGCCACTGATTGCCCGCCTCTGATTCCCCGCCTCTGATTCCCCGCCTCTGATTCCCCACCTCTGTCTGTATGCCTCTCTTTCGCCTCCGCTTTTTCCCCTCCACTCTTTCCGCGCCTCTCTTTCCCTCCCTCAATTTCAACAACTCTGTTTGATCTGTTCTGTGTACCTCATTTTCAACACACAAGTTCCAACCACTATGTTTCACCCATCTATTTCCCCGCCTCTATTTATCCGCCTATGTTTACCCGCCTCTGTTTACCCACTTGTTTCACCGCCTCTGTTTTCCCGCCTCTGATTCCCCACCTCTGTCTCTATGCCTCTCTTTCGCCTCCACTCTTTCCCCTCCACTCTTTCCGTGCCTGTCTTTCCCTCCCTCAATTTCAACAACACTCTTTGATCTGTTTTGTGTACCTCATTTTAAACACACAAGTTCCAACCACTATGTTTTGCCCGCCTCTTTCCCCACTTCTATTTATCCACCTATGTTTACCTGCCACTGTTTACCCGCCTGTTTCCCCGCCTCTGATTCCCCACCTTTCATTCCCCGCCTCTCTTTCCCTGCCTCTATTTCAGCGCCTCTTTCTCTGCCTCTCTATCCCCACATCTCTTTTCCTCCCGCTGATTCCCCGCCTCTGATTCCCTGCCTCAGATTCCCTGCCTCTGATTCCCCGCATCGGATTCCCCGCCTCTTATTCCCCACCTCTGATTCCCCGCCTCTGATTCCCCGCCTCTGATTCCCTGCCTCTGTTTCCCCGCCTCCGATTCCCCGCCTCTGATTCCCCGCCTCAGATTCCCCGGCTCTGATTCCCTGCCTCAGATTCCCTGCCTCAGATTCCCCGCCTCAGATTCCCTGCATTAGATTCCCTGCCTCAGATTCCCTGCCTCTGATTCCCCGCCTCTGATTCCCTGCCTCTGATTCCCCGCCTCTGATTCCTGCCTCAGATTCCCTGCCTCAGATTCCCTGCCTCATATTCTCTGCCTCTGATTCCCTGCCTTTGATTCCCCACCTCTTATTCCCCGCCTCTGAATCCCAGCCTCTGATTCCCCGCCTCTGATATCCTGCCTCTGTTTCCCCGCCTCTGATTCCCCGCCTCTGATTCCCTGCCTCAGATTCCCCGCCTCAGATTCCCTGCATCAGATTCCCCGCCTCAGATTCCCCGCCTCAGATTCCCCGCCTCAGATTCCCCGCCTCAGATTCCCCGCCTCAGATTTCCCGCCTCAGATTCCCCACCTCCGATTCCCCGCCTCAGATTCCCCGCCTCAGATTCCCCGCCTCAGATTCCACGCCTCAGATTCCCCGCCTCAGATTCCCCGCCTCAGATTCCCGGCCTCAGATTCCCTGCCTCTGATTGCCTGCCTCTGATTCCCTGCCTCTGATACGCTGCCTCTCTTTGCCTGCCTCTATTTCGGTGCCTCTTTCTCTGCATCTAGTTTCCCACATCTCATTTGCCACCTCTGATAACCCGCCTCTGATTCCATGCCTCTGATTCCCTGCCTCTGATTCCCCGCCTCTGATTCCCTGCCTCTGATTCCCCGCGTCTGATTCCCTGCCTCAGATTCCCTTCCTCAGATTCCCTGCCTCAGATTCCCTGCCTCTGATTCCCCGCCTCTGATTCCCCGCCTCTTATTCCCCGCCTCTGATTCCCCGCCTCTGATTCCCCGCGTCTGATTCCCTCCCTCAGATTCCCCGGCTCTGAATCCCTGCATTAGATTCCCTGCCTCAGATTCCCTGCCTCTGATTCCCCACCTCTGATTCCCTGCCTCTGATTCCCCGCCTCTGATTCCTGCCTCAGATTCCCTGCCTCAGATTCCCTGCCTTAGATTCTCTGCCTCTGATTCCCTGCCTTTGATTCCCCACCTCTTATTCCCCGCCTCTGATTCCCAGCCTCTGATTCCCCGCCTCAGATTCCCTGCCTCTGTTTCCCCGCCTCTGATTCCCCGCCTCTGATTCCCCGCCTCAGATTCCCCGCCTCAGATTCCCTGCATCAGATTCCCCGCCTGAGATTCCCCACCTCAGATTCCCCGCCTCAGATTCCCCGCCTCAAATTCCCCGCATCAGATTCCCCGCCTCAGATTCCCCGCATCAGATTCCCCGCCTCAGATTCCCCGCCTCAGATTCCGCGCCTCTGATTCCACGCCTCTCTTTCCTTGTCTCTGATACCCCGCCTCTGATTCCCTGCCTCTGATTCCCCGCCTCTGATTCCCTGACTCAGATTCCCTGCCTCAGATTCCCCGCCTCAGATTCCCTGCCTCAGATTCCCCGCCTCAGATTCCCTGCCTCTGATTCCCCGACTCTGATTCCCCGCCTCTGATTCCCTGCCTCAGATTCCCTGCCTCAGATTCCCTGCCTCTGATTCCCCGACTCTGATTCCCCACCTCTTATTCCCCACCTCTGATTCCCCGCCTCTGATTCCCCGCCTCTGATTCCCTGCCTCTGTTTCCCCACCTCTGATTCCCCGCCTCTGATTCCCCGCCTCAGATTCCCCGGCTCTGATTCCCTGCCTCAGATTCCCTGCCTAAGATTCCCCGCCTCAGATTCCCTGCCTCAGATTCCCCGCCTCAGATTTCCCGCCTCAGATTCCCTGCCTTTGATTCCCCACCTCTTATTCCCCGCCTCTGATTCCCAGCCTCTGATTCCCCGCCTCTGATTCCCTGCCTCTGTTTCCCCCCCTCTGATTCCCCGCCTCTGATTGCCTGCCTCTGATTCCCTGCCTCTGATTCCCTGCCTCTGATTCCCCGCCTCTGATTCCCCGCCTCATATTCCCTGCCTCAGCTTCCCTGCCTCAGATTCCCTGCCTCTGATTCCCTGCCTCAGATTCCCTGCCTCAGATTCCCTGCCTCAGATTCCCTGCCTCTGATTGCCAGCCTCTGTTTCCCTGCCTCTGATTCCCTGCCTCTGATTCCCTGCCTCTTATTCCCTGCCTCTGATTCCCTGCGTCTGATTCCCTGCCTCTGATTCCGCGCCTCTGATTCCACGCCTCTCTTTCCGTATCTCTGATTCCCCGCCTCTAAATCCCTGCCTCTGATACGCTGCCTCTCTTTGCCTGCCTCTATTTCGGTGCCTCTTTCTCTGCATCTAGTTTCCCACATCTCATTTGCCACCTCTGATAACCCGCCTCTGATTCCATGCCTCTGATTCCCCGCCTCTGATTCCCCGCCTCTGATTCCCTGCCTCTGATTCCCCGCGTCTGATTCCCTGCCTCAGATTCCCTTCCTCAGATTCCCTGCCTCAGATTCCCTGCCTCTGATTCCCCGCCTCTGATTCCCCGACTCTTATTCCCCGCCTCTGATTCCCCGCCTCTGATTCCCCGCGTCTGATTCCCTCCCTCAGATTCCCCGGCTCTGATTCCCTGCATTAGATTCCCTGCCTCAGATTCCCTGCCTCTGATTCCCCACCTCTGATTCCCTGCCTCTGATTCCCCGCCTCTGATTCCTGCCTCAGATTCCCTGCCTCAGATTCCCTGCCTTAGATTCTCTGCCTCTGATTCCCTGCCTTTGATTCCCCACCTCTTATTCCCCGCCTCTGATTCCCAGCCTCTGATTCCCCGCCTCTGATTCCCTGCCTCTGTTTCCCCGCCTCTGATTCCCCGCCTCTGATTCCCCGCCTCAGATTCCCCGCCTCAGATTCCCTGCATCAGATTCCCCGCCTGAGATTCCCCACCTCAGATTCCCCGCCTCAGATTCCCCGCCTCAAATTCCCCGCATCAGATTCCCCGCCTCAGATGCCCCGCATCAGATTCCCCGCCTCAGATTCCCCGCCTCAGATTTCCCGCCTCAGATTCCCCGCCTCCGATTCCCCGCCTCAGATTCCCCGCCTCAGATTCCCCGCCTCAGATTCCCCGCCTCAGATTCCCCGCCTCAGATTCCCCGCCTCAGATTCCCCGCCTCAGATTCCCTGCCTCTGATTGCCTGCCTCTGATTCCCTGCCTCTGTTTCCCCGCCTCTGATTCCCCGCCTCTGATTCCCCGCCTCAGATTCCCCGCCTCAGATTCCCTGCCTCAGATTCCCCGCCTGAGATTCCCCGCCTCAGATTCCCCGCCTGAGATTCCCCGCCTCAGATTCCCCGCCTCAGATTCCCCGCCTCAGATTCCCCGCCTCAGATTCCCTGCCTCTGATTGCCTGCCTCTGATTCCCTGCCTCTGATTCCCTGCCTCTGATTCCCAGCCTCTGATTCCCCGCCTCAGATTCCCTGCCTCAGATTCCCTGCCTCAGATTCCCTGCCTCTGATTCCCTGCCTCAGATTCCCTGCCTCAGATTCCCTGCCTCAGATTCCCTTCCTCTGATTGCCTGCCTCTGTTTCCCTGCCTCTGATTCCCTGCCTCTGATTCCCTGCCTCTGATTCCCTGCCTCTGATTCCCTGCCTCTGATTCCCTGCCTCTGATTCCGCGCCTCTGATTCCACGCCTCTCTTTCCTTGTCTCTGATTCCCCGCCTCTGAGTCCCTGCCACTGATACCCTGCCTCTCTTTGCCTGCCTCTATTTCCGTGCCTCTTTCACTGCATCTAGTTTCCCACATCTCATTTGCCCCCTCTGATAACCCGCCTCTGATTCCATGCCTCTGATTCACTGCCTCAGATTCCCTGCATCAGATTCCCCGACTCAGATTTACCGCCTCAGATTCCCCGCCTCAGATTCCCTGCCTCAGATTCCCTGCCTCAGATTCCCTGCCTCAGATTCCC
The DNA here is from genome assembly GCF_036971445.1 of Narcine bancroftii. Lineage (NCBI taxonomy): Eukaryota > Metazoa > Chordata > Chondrichthyes > Torpediniformes > Narcinidae > Narcine > Narcine bancroftii. The sequence continues at coordinate 657,323 of NW_027211875.1, read as the reverse complement.
TGCCTCAGATTCCCTTCATCTGATGCCCTTCATCAATTCCCTGCCTCTGATTCCCTGCCTCTGATTCCCCACCTCTGATTCCCCGCCTCAGATTCCCTGGCTCTGATTCTCTGGCTCAGATTCCCTGCCTTAGATTCCCTGCCTCTGATTCCCCGCATCTGATTCCAGGCCTCTTATTCCCCACCTCTGATTCCCCGCCTCTGATTGCCTGCCACTGATTGCCCGCCTCTGATTGCCTGCCACTGATTGCCCGCCTCTGATTCCCCGCCTCAGATTTCCCGCCTCAGATTCCCTGCCTTTGATTCCCCACCTCTTATTCCCCACCTCTGATTCCCAGCCTCTGATTCCCCGCCTCTGATTCACTGCCTCTGTTTCCCCGCCTCTGATTCCCCGCCTCTGATTGCCTGCCTCTGATTCCCTGCCTCTGATTCCCTGCCTCTGGTTCCCCGCCTCTGATTCCCCGCCTCAGATTCCCTGCCTCAGATTCCCTGCCTCAGATTCCCAGCCTCTGATTCCCTGCCTCAGATTCCCTGCCTCAGATTCCCTGCCTCAGATTCCCTGCCTCTGATTGCCAGCCTCTGTTTCCCTGCCTCTGATTCCCTGCCTCTTATTCCCTGCCTCTGATTCCCTGCCTCTGATTCCCTGCCTCTGATTCCCTGCCTCTGATTCCCCGCCTCTAATTCCCTGCCTCTGATACGCTGCCTCTCTTTGCCTGCCTCTATTTCGGTGCCTCTTTCTCTGCATCTAGTTTCCCACATCTCATTTGCCACCTCTGATAACCCGCCTCTGATTCCATGCCTCTGATTCCCCGCCTCTGATTCCCCGCCTCTGATTCCCTGCCTCTGATTCCCCGCGTCTGATTCCCTGCCTCAGATTCCCTTCCTCAGATTCCCTGCCTCAGATTCCCTGCCTCTGATTCCCCGCCTCTGATTCCCCGCCTCTTATTCCCCGCCTCTGATTCCCCGCCTCTGATTCCCCGCGTCTGATTCCCTCCCTCAGATTCCCCGGCTCTGATTCCCTGCATTAGATTCCCTGCCTCAGATTCCCTGCCTCTGATTCCCCACCTCTGATTCCCTGCCTCTGATTCCCCGCCTCTGATTCCTGCCTCAGATTCCCTGCCTCAGATTCCCTGCCTTAGCTTCTCTGCCTCTGATTCCCTGCCTTTGATTCCCCACCTCTTATTCCCCGCCTCTGATTCCCAGCCTCTGATTCCCCGCCTCTGATTCCCTGCCTCTGTTTCCCCGCCTCTGATTCCCCGCCTCTGATTCCCCGCCTCAGATTCCCCGCCTCAGATTCCCTGCATCAGATTCCCCGCCTGAGATTCCCCACCTCAGATTCCCCGCCTCAGATTCCCCGCCTCAAATTCCCCGCATCAGATTCCCCGCCTCAGATTCCCCGCATCAGATTCCCCGCCTCAGATTCCCCGCCTCAGATTTCCCGCCTCAGATTCCCCGCCTCCGATTCCCCGCCTCAGATTCCCCGCCTCAGATTCCCCGCCTCAGATTCCCCGCCTCAGATTCCCCGCCTCAGATTCCCTGGCTCTGATTCTCTGGCTCAGATTCCCTGCCTTAGATTCCCTGCCTCTGATTCCCCGCATCTGATTCCAGGCCTCTTATTCCCCACCTCTGATTCCCCGCCTCTGATTGCCTGCCACTGATTGCCCGCCTCTGATTCCCCGCCTCTGATTCCCCGCCTCTGATTCCCCACCTCTGTCTGTATGCCTCTCTTTCGCCTCCGCTTTTTCCCCTCCACTCTTTCCGCGCCTCTCTTTCCCTCCCTCAATTTCAACAACTCTGTTTGATCTGTTCTGTGTACCTCATTTTCAACACACAAGTTCCAACCACTATGTTTCACCCATCTATTTCCCCGCCTCTATTTATCCGCCTATGTTTACCCGCCTCTGTTTACCCACTTGTTTCACCGCCTCTGTTTTCCCGCCTCTGATTCCCCACCTCTGTCTCTATGCCTCTCTTTCGCCTCCACTCTTTCCCCTCCACTCTTTCCGTGCCTGTCTTTCCCTCCCTCAATTTCAACAACACTCTTTGATCTGTTTTGTGTACCTCATTTTAAACACACAAGTTCCAACCACTATGTTTTGCCCGCCTCTTTCCCCACTTCTATTTATCCACCTATGTTTACCTGCCACTGTTTACCCGCCTGTTTCCCCGCCTCTGATTCCCCACCTTTCATTCCCCGCCTCTCTTTCCCTGCCTCTATTTCAGCGCCTCTTTCTCTGCCTCTCTATCCCCACATCTCTTTTCCTCCCGCTGATTCCCCGCCTCTGATTCCCTGCCTCAGATTCCCTGCCTCTGATTCCCCGCATCGGATTCCCCGCCTCTTATTCCCCACCTCTGATTCCCCGCCTCTGATTCCCCGCCTCTGATTCCCTGCCTCTGTTTCCCCGCCTCCGATTCCCCGCCTCTGATTCCCCGCCTCAGATTCCCCGGCTCTGATTCCCTGCCTCAGATTCCCTGCCTCAGATTCCCCGCCTCAGATTCCCTGCATTAGATTCCCTGCCTCAGATTCCCTGCCTCTGATTCCCCGCCTCTGATTCCCTGCCTCTGATTCCCCGCCTCTGATTCCTGCCTCAGATTCCCTGCCTCAGATTCCCTGCCTCATATTCTCTGCCTCTGATTCCCTGCCTTTGATTCCCCACCTCTTATTCCCCGCCTCTGAATCCCAGCCTCTGATTCCCCGCCTCTGATATCCTGCCTCTGTTTCCCCGCCTCTGATTCCCCGCCTCTGATTCCCTGCCTCAGATTCCCCGCCTCAGATTCCCTGCATCAGATTCCCCGCCTCAGATTCCCCGCCTCAGATTCCCCGCCTCAGATTCCCCGCCTCAGATTCCCCGCCTCAGATTTCCCGCCTCAGATTCCCCACCTCCGATTCCCCGCCTCAGATTCCCCGCCTCAGATTCCCCGCCTCAGATTCCACGCCTCAGATTCCCCGCCTCAGATTCCCCGCCTCAGATTCCCGGCCTCAGATTCCCTGCCTCTGATTGCCTGCCTCTGATTCCCTGCCTCTGATACGCTGCCTCTCTTTGCCTGCCTCTATTTCGGTGCCTCTTTCTCTGCATCTAGTTTCCCACATCTCATTTGCCACCTCTGATAACCCGCCTCTGATTCCATGCCTCTGATTCCCTGCCTCTGATTCCCCGCCTCTGATTCCCTGCCTCTGATTCCCCGCGTCTGATTCCCTGCCTCAGATTCCCTTCCTCAGATTCCCTGCCTCAGATTCCCTGCCTCTGATTCCCCGCCTCTGATTCCCCGCCTCTTATTCCCCGCCTCTGATTCCCCGCCTCTGATTCCCCGCGTCTGATTCCCTCCCTCAGATTCCCCGGCTCTGAATCCCTGCATTAGATTCCCTGCCTCAGATTCCCTGCCTCTGATTCCCCACCTCTGATTCCCTGCCTCTGATTCCCCGCCTCTGATTCCTGCCTCAGATTCCCTGCCTCAGATTCCCTGCCTTAGATTCTCTGCCTCTGATTCCCTGCCTTTGATTCCCCACCTCTTATTCCCCGCCTCTGATTCCCAGCCTCTGATTCCCCGCCTCAGATTCCCTGCCTCTGTTTCCCCGCCTCTGATTCCCCGCCTCTGATTCCCCGCCTCAGATTCCCCGCCTCAGATTCCCTGCATCAGATTCCCCGCCTGAGATTCCCCACCTCAGATTCCCCGCCTCAGATTCCCCGCCTCAAATTCCCCGCATCAGATTCCCCGCCTCAGATTCCCCGCATCAGATTCCCCGCCTCAGATTCCCCGCCTCAGATTCCGCGCCTCTGATTCCACGCCTCTCTTTCCTTGTCTCTGATACCCCGCCTCTGATTCCCTGCCTCTGATTCCCCGCCTCTGATTCCCTGACTCAGATTCCCTGCCTCAGATTCCCCGCCTCAGATTCCCTGCCTCAGATTCCCCGCCTCAGATTCCCTGCCTCTGATTCCCCGACTCTGATTCCCCGCCTCTGATTCCCTGCCTCAGATTCCCTGCCTCAGATTCCCTGCCTCTGATTCCCCGACTCTGATTCCCCACCTCTTATTCCCCACCTCTGATTCCCCGCCTCTGATTCCCCGCCTCTGATTCCCTGCCTCTGTTTCCCCACCTCTGATTCCCCGCCTCTGATTCCCCGCCTCAGATTCCCCGGCTCTGATTCCCTGCCTCAGATTCCCTGCCTAAGATTCCCCGCCTCAGATTCCCTGCCTCAGATTCCCCGCCTCAGATTTCCCGCCTCAGATTCCCTGCCTTTGATTCCCCACCTCTTATTCCCCGCCTCTGATTCCCAGCCTCTGATTCCCCGCCTCTGATTCCCTGCCTCTGTTTCCCCCCCTCTGATTCCCCGCCTCTGATTGCCTGCCTCTGATTCCCTGCCTCTGATTCCCTGCCTCTGATTCCCCGCCTCTGATTCCCCGCCTCATATTCCCTGCCTCAGCTTCCCTGCCTCAGATTCCCTGCCTCTGATTCCCTGCCTCAGATTCCCTGCCTCAGATTCCCTGCCTCAGATTCCCTGCCTCTGATTGCCAGCCTCTGTTTCCCTGCCTCTGATTCCCTGCCTCTGATTCCCTGCCTCTTATTCCCTGCCTCTGATTCCCTGCGTCTGATTCCCTGCCTCTGATTCCGCGCCTCTGATTCCACGCCTCTCTTTCCGTATCTCTGATTCCCCGCCTCTAAATCCCTGCCTCTGATACGCTGCCTCTCTTTGCCTGCCTCTATTTCGGTGCCTCTTTCTCTGCATCTAGTTTCCCACATCTCATTTGCCACCTCTGATAACCCGCCTCTGATTCCATGCCTCTGATTCCCCGCCTCTGATTCCCCGCCTCTGATTCCCTGCCTCTGATTCCCCGCGTCTGATTCCCTGCCTCAGATTCCCTTCCTCAGATTCCCTGCCTCAGATTCCCTGCCTCTGATTCCCCGCCTCTGATTCCCCGACTCTTATTCCCCGCCTCTGATTCCCCGCCTCTGATTCCCCGCGTCTGATTCCCTCCCTCAGATTCCCCGGCTCTGATTCCCTGCATTAGATTCCCTGCCTCAGATTCCCTGCCTCTGATTCCCCACCTCTGATTCCCTGCCTCTGATTCCCCGCCTCTGATTCCTGCCTCAGATTCCCTGCCTCAGATTCCCTGCCTTAGATTCTCTGCCTCTGATTCCCTGCCTTTGATTCCCCACCTCTTATTCCCCGCCTCTGATTCCCAGCCTCTGATTCCCCGCCTCTGATTCCCTGCCTCTGTTTCCCCGCCTCTGATTCCCCGCCTCTGATTCCCCGCCTCAGATTCCCCGCCTCAGATTCCCTGCATCAGATTCCCCGCCTGAGATTCCCCACCTCAGATTCCCCGCCTCAGATTCCCCGCCTCAAATTCCCCGCATCAGATTCCCCGCCTCAGATGCCCCGCATCAGATTCCCCGCCTCAGATTCCCCGCCTCAGATTTCCCGCCTCAGATTCCCCGCCTCCGATTCCCCGCCTCAGATTCCCCGCCTCAGATTCCCCGCCTCAGATTCCCCGCCTCAGATTCCCCGCCTCAGATTCCCCGCCTCAGATTCCCCGCCTCAGATTCCCTGCCTCTGATTGCCTGCCTCTGATTCCCTGCCTCTGTTTCCCCGCCTCTGATTCCCCGCCTCTGATTCCCCGCCTCAGATTCCCCGCCTCAGATTCCCTGCCTCAGATTCCCCGCCTGAGATTCCCCGCCTCAGATTCCCCGCCTGAGATTCCCCGCCTCAGATTCCCCGCCTCAGATTCCCCGCCTCAGATTCCCCGCCTCAGATTCCCTGCCTCTGATTGCCTGCCTCTGATTCCCTGCCTCTGATTCCCTGCCTCTGATTCCCAGCCTCTGATTCCCCGCCTCAGATTCCCTGCCTCAGATTCCCTGCCTCAGATTCCCTGCCTCTGATTCCCTGCCTCAGATTCCCTGCCTCAGATTCCCTGCCTCAGATTCCCTTCCTCTGATTGCCTGCCTCTGTTTCCCTGCCTCTGATTCCCTGCCTCTGATTCCCTGCCTCTGATTCCCTGCCTCTGATTCCCTGCCTCTGATTCCCTGCCTCTGATTCCGCGCCTCTGATTCCACGCCTCTCTTTCCTTGTCTCTGATTCCCCGCCTCTGAGTCCCTGCCACTGATACCCTGCCTCTCTTTGCCTGCCTCTATTTCCGTGCCTCTTTCACTGCATCTAGTTTCCCACATCTCATTTGCCCCCTCTGATAACCCGCCTCTGATTCCTTGCCTCTGATTCACTGCCTCAGATTCCCTGCATCAGATTCCCCGACTCAGATTTACCGCCTCAGATTCCCCGCCTCAGATTCCCTGCCTCAGATTCCCTGCCTCAGATTCCCTGCCTCAGATTCCCTGCCTCAGATTCCCTTCATCTGATGCCCTTCATCAATTCCCTGCCTCTGATTCCCTGCCTCTGATTCCCCACCTCTGATTCCCCGCCTCAGATTCCCTGGCTCTGATTCTCTGGCTCAGATTCCCTGCCTTAGATTCCCTGCCTCTGATTCCCCGCATCTGATTCCAGGCCTCTTATTCCCCACCTCTGATTCCCCGCCTCTGATTGCCTGCCACTGATTGCCCGCCTCTGATTCCCCGCCACTGATTCCCCGCCTCTGATTCCCCACCTCTGTCTGTATGCCTCTCTTTCGCCTCCGCTTTTTCCCCTCCACTCTTTCCGCGCCTCTCTTTCCCTCCCTCAATTTCAACAACTCTGTTTGATCTGTTCTGTGTACCTCATTTTCAACACACAAGTTCCAACCACTATGTTTCACCCATCTATTTCCCCGCCTCTATTTATCCGCCTATGTTTACCCGCCTCTGTTTACCCACCTGTTTCACCGCCTCTGTTTCCCCGCCTCTGATTCCCCACCTCTGTCTCTATGCCTCTCTTTCGCCTCCACTCTTTCCCCTCCACTCTTTCCGTGCCTGTCTTTCCCTCCCTCAATTTCAACAACACTGTTTGATCTGTTTTGTGTACCTCATTTTAAACACACAAGTTCCAACCACTATGTTTTGCCCGCCTCTTTCCCCACTTCTATTTATCCACCTATGTTTACCTGCCACTGTTTACCCGCCTGTTTCCCCGCCTCTGATTCCCCACCTTTCATTCCCCGCCTCTCTTTCCCTGCCTCTATTTCAGCGCCTCTTTCTCTGCCTCTCTATCCCCACATCTCTTTTCCTCCCGCTGATTCCCCGCCTCTGATTCCCTGCCTCAGATTCCCTGCCTCTGATTCCCCGCCTCTGATTCCCCGCCTCTTATTCCACACCTCTGATTCCCCGCCTCTGATTCCCCGCCTCTGATTCCCTGCCTCTGTTTCCCCGCCTCCGATTCCCCGCCTCTGATTCCCCGCCTCAGATTCCCCGGCTCTGATTCCCTGCCTCAGATTCCCTGCCTCAGATTCCCCGCCTCAGATTCCCTGCCTCAGATTCCCCGCCTCAGATTCCCTGCCTCTGATTCCACGACTCTGATTCCCCGCCTCTTATTCCCCGCCTCTGAATCCCCGCCTCTGATTCCCCGCCTCTGATTCCCTGCCTCTGATTCCCCACCTCTGATTCCCTGCCTCAGATTCCCTGCCTCAGATTCCCTGCCTCAGATTCCCTGCCTCTGATTCCCCGACTCTGATTCCCCGCCTCTTATTTCCCACCTCTGATTCCCCGTCTCTGATTCCCCGCCTCTGATTCCCTGCCTCTGTTTCCCCACCTCTGATTCCCCGCCTCCGATTCCCCGCCTAAGATTCCCCGGCTCTGATTCCCTGCCTCAGATTCCCTGCCTAAGATTCCCCGCCTCAGATTCCCCGCCTCAGATTCCCCGCCTCAGATTCCCCGCATCAGATTCCCCGCCTCAGATTCCCCGCCTCAGATTTCCCGCCTCAGATTCCCCGCCTCCGATTCCCCGCCTCAGATTCCCCGCCTCAGATTCCCCGCCTCAGATTCCCCACCTCAGATTCCCCGCCTCAGATTCCCCGCCTCAGATTCCCCGCCTCAGATTCCCTGCCTCTGATTGCCTGCCTCTGATTCCCTGCCTCTGTTTCCCCGCCTCTGATTCCCCGCCTCTGATTCCCCGCCTCAGATTCCCCGCCTCAGATTCCCTGCCTCAGATTCCCCGCCTGAGATTCCCCGCCTCAGATTCCCCGCCTGAGATTCCCCGCCTCAGATTCCCCGCCTCAGATTCCCTGCCTCTGATTGCCTGCCTCTGATTCCCTGCCTCTGATTCCCTGCCTCTGATACCCTGCCTCTGATTCCCTGCCTCTGATTCCCTGCCTCTGATTCCCTGCCTCTGATTCCCTGCCTCTGATTCCCTGCCTCTGATTCCGCGCCTCTGATTCCACGCCTCTCTTTCCGTATCTCTGATTCCCCGCCTCTAATTCCCTGCCTCTGATACCCTGCCTCTCTTTGCCTGCCTCTATTTCGGTGCCTCTTTCTCTGCATCTAGTTTCCCACATCTCATTTGCCCCCTCTGATAACCCGCCTCTGATTCCATGCCTCTGATTCCCCGCCTCTGATTCCCCGCCTCTGATTCCCTGCCTCTGATTCCCCGCCTCTGATTCCCTGCCTCAGATTCCCTGCCTCAGATTCCCCGCCTCAGATTCCCTGCCTCAGATTCCCCGCATCAGATTCCCTGCCTCTGATTCTCCGACTCTGATTCACCACCTCATATTCCCCGCCACTGATTCCCCGCCTCTGATTCACTGCCTCTGATACCCTGCCTCTCTTTGCCTGCCTCTATTTCGGTGCCTCTTTCTCTGCATCTAGTTTCCCACATCTAATTTGCCCCCTCTGATAACCCGCCTCTGATTCCATGCCTCAGATTCCCTGCCTCAGATTCCCCGCCTGAGATTCCCCGCCTCAGATTCCCCGCCTGAGATTCCCCGCCTCAGATTCCCCGCCTCAGATTCCCCGCCTCAGATTCCCCGCCTCAGATTCCCTGCCTCTGATTGCCTGCCTCTGATTCCCTGCCTCTGATTCCCTGCCTCTGATTCCCTGCCTCTGATTCCCTGCCTCTGATTCCCTGCCTCTGATTCCCTGCCTCTGATTCCCTGCCTCTGATTCCCTGCCTCTGATTCCGCGCCTCTGATTCCATGCCTCTCTTTCCGTATCTCTGATTCCCCGCCTCTAATTCCCTGCCTCTGATACCCTGCCTCTCTTTGCCTGCCTCTATTTCGGTGCCTCTTTCTCTGCATCTAGTTTCCCACATCTCATTTGCCCCCTCTGATAACCCGCCTCTGATTCCATGCCTCTGATTCCCCGCCTCTGATTCCCCGCCTCTGATTCCCTGCCTCTGATTCCCCGCCTCTGATTCCCTGCCTCAGATTCCCTGCCTCAGATTCCCCGCCTCAGATTCCCTGCCTCAGATTCCCCGCATCAGATTCCCTGCCTCTGATTCTCCGACTCTGATTCACCACCTCATATTCCCCGCCTCTGATTCCCCGCCTCTGATTCACTGCCTCTGATACCCTGCCTCTCTTTGCCTGCCTCTATTTCGGTGCCTCTTTCTCTGCATCTAGTTTCCCACATCTAATTTGCCCCCTCTGATAACCCGCCTCTGATTCCATGCCTCTGATTCCCCGCCTCTGATACCCCGCCTCTGATTCCCTGCCTCTGATTCCCCGCCTCTGATTCCCTGACTCAGATTCCCTGCCTCAGATACCCCGCCTCAGATTCCCTGCCTCAGATTCCCCGCCTCAGATTCCCTGCCTCTGATTCCCCGACTCTGATTCCCCGCCTCATATTCCCCGCCTCTGATTCCCCGCCTCTGATTCCCTGCCTCTGATTCCCCACCTCTGATTCCCTGCCTCAGATTCCCTGCCTCAGATTCCCTGCCTCAGATTCCCTGCCTCTGATTCCCCGACTCTGATTCCCCGCCTCTTATTCCCCACCTCTGATTCCCCGCCTCTGATTCCCCGCCTCTGATTCCCTGCCTCTGTTTCCCCACCTCTGATACCCCGCCTCTGATTCCCCGCCTCAGATTCCCCGGCTCTGATTCCCTGCCTCAGATTCCCTGCCCAAGATTCCCCGCCTCAGATTCCCTGCCTCAGATTCCCCGCCTCAGATTTCCCGCCTCAGATTCCCCTCCTCAGATTCCACGCCTCAGATTCCCCGCCTCAGATTCCCCGCCTCAGATTCCCCGCCTCAGATTCCCCGCCTCAGATTCCCCGCCTCAGATTCCCCGCCTCAGATTCCCCGCCTCAGATTCCCCGCCTCAGATTCCCCGCCTCAGATTCCCCGTCTCAGATTCCCTGCCTCTGATTCCCTGCCTCTGATTCCCTGCCTCTGATTCCCTGCCTCTGATTCCCTGCCTCTGATTCCCTGCCTCTGATTCCCTGCCTCTGATTCCGCACCTCTGATTCCACGCATCTCTTTCCGTATCTCTGATTCCCCGCCTCTAATTCCCTGCCTCTGATACCCTGCCTCTCTTTGCCTGCCTCTATTTCGGTGCCTCTTTCTCTGCATCTAGTTTCCCACATCTCATTTGCCCCCTCTGATAAACCGCCTCTGATTCCATGCCTCTGATTCCCCGCCTCTGATTCCCCGCCTCTGATTCCCTGCCTCTGATTCGCCGCGTCTGATTCCCTGCCTCAGATTCCCTTCCTCAGATTCCCTGCCTCAGATTCCCTGCCTCTGATTCCCCGCCTCTGATTCCCCGCCTCTTATTCCCCGCCTCTGATTCCCCGCCTCTGATTCCCCGCGTCTGATTCCCTCCCTCAGATTCCCCGGCTCTGATTCCCTGCATTAGATTCCCTGCCTCAGATTCCCTGCCTCTGATTCCCCGCCTCTGATTCCCTGCCTCTGATTCCCCGCCTCTGATTCCTGCCTCAGATTCCCTGCCTCAGATTCCCTGCCTCAGATTCTCTGCCTCTGATTCCCCGCCTCTTATTCCCCGCCTCTGATTCCCCGCCTCTGATTCCCCGCGTCTGATTCCCTCCCTCAGATTCCCCGGCTCTGATTCCCTGCATTAGATTCCCTGCCTCAGATTCCCTGCCTCTGATTCCCCACCTCTGATTCCCTGCCTCTGATTCCCCGCCTCTGATTCCTGCCTCAGATTCCCTGCCTCAGATTCCCTGCCTTAGATTCTCTGCCTCTGATTCCCTGCCTTTGATTCCCCACCTCTTATTCCCCGCCTCTGATTCCCAGCCTCTGATTCCCCGCCTCTGATTCCCTGCCTCTGTTTCCCCGCCTCTGATTCCCCGCCTCTGATTCCCCGCCTCAGATTCCCCGCCTCAGATTCCCTGCATCAGATTCCCCGCCTGAGATTCCCCACCTCAGATTCCCCGCCTCAGATTCCACGCCTCAAATTCCCCGCATCAGATTCCCCGCCTCAGATTCCCCGCCTCAGATTCCCCGCCTCAGATTCCCCGCCTCAGATTTCCCGTCTCAGATTCCCCGCATCCGATTCCCCGCCTCAGATTCCCCGCCTCAGATTCCCCGCCTCAGATTCCCCGCCTCAGATTCCCCGCCTCAGATTCCCCGCCTCAGATTCCCCGCCTCAGATTCCCTGCCTCTGATTGCCTGCCTCTGATTCCCTGCCTCTGATTCCCTGCCTCTGATTCCCTGCCTCTGATTCCCTGCCTCTGATTCCCTGCCTCTGATTCCGCGCCTCTGATTCCACGCCTCTCTTTCCATATCTCTGATTCCCCGCCTCTGATTCCCTGCCTCTGATACCCCGCCTCTCTTTGCCTGCCTCTATTTCGGTGCCTCTTTCTCTGCATCTAGTTTCCCACATCTCATTTGCCCCCTCAAATAACCCGCCTCTGATTCCATGACTCTGATTCCCCGCCTCTGATTCCCCACCTCTGATTCCCCGCCTCTGATTCCCCGCCTCTGATTCCCTGCCTCAGATTCCCTGCCTCAGATTCCCCGCCTCAGATTCCCTGCCTCTGATTCCACGACTCTGATTCCCCGCCTCTTATTCCCCGCCTCTGAATCCCCTCCTCTGATTCCCCGCCTCTGATTCCCTGCCTCTGATTCCCCACCTCTGATTCCCTGCCTCAGATTCCCTGCCTCAGATTCCCTGCCTCAGATTCCCTGCCTCTGATTCCCCGACTCTGATTCCCCGCCTCTTATTCCCCACCTCTGATTCCCCGTCTCTGATTCCCCGCCTCTGATTCCCTGCCTCTGTTTCCCCACCTCTGATTCCCCGCCTCCGATTCCCCGCCTCAGATTCCCCGGCTCTGATTCCCTGCCTCAGATTCCCTGCCTAAGATTCCCCGCCTCAGATTCCCTGCCTAAGATTCCCCGCCTCAGATTTCCCGCCTCAGATTCCCCTCCTCAGATTCCCCGCCTCAGATTCCCCGCCTCAGATTCCCCGCCTCAGATTCCCCGCCTCAGATTCCCCGCCTCTGATTCCCCGCGTCTGATTCCCTCCCTCAGATTCCCCGGCTCTGATTCCCTGCCTCTGATTCCCCGCCTCTGATTCCCTGCCTCTGTTTCCCCGCCTCTGATTCCCTGCCTCTGATTCCCTGCCTCTGATTCCCCGCCTCAGATTCCCCGCCTCAAATTCCCTGCATCAGATTCCCCGCCTGAGATTCCCCACCTCAGATTCCCCGCCTCAGATTCCCCGCCTCAAATTCCCCGCCTCAGATTCCCCGCCACAGATTCCCCGCATCAGATTCCCCGCCTCAGATTCCCCGCCTCAGATTTCCCGCCTCAGATTCCCCGCCTCCGATTCCCCGCCTCAGATTCCCCGCCTCAGATTCCCCGCCTCAGATTCCCCGCCTCAGATTCCCCGCCTCAGATTCCCCGCCTCAGATTCCCCGCCTCAGATTCCCTGCCTCTGATTGCCTGCCTCTGATTCCCTGCCTCTGTTTCCCCGCCTCTGATTCCCCGCCTCTGATTCCCCGCCTCAGATTCCCCGCCTCAGATTCCCTGCCTCAGATTCCCCGCCTGAGATTCCCCGCCTCAGATTCCCCGCCTGAGATTCCCCGCCTGAGATTCCCCGCCTCAGATTCCCCGCCTCAGATTCCCTGCCTCAGATTCCCTGCCTCTGATTGCCTGCCTCTGATTCCCTGCCTCTGATTCCCTGCCTCTGATTCCCTGCCTCTGATTCCCTGCCTCTGATTCCCTGCCTCTGATTCCCTGCCTCTGATTCCCTGCCTCTGATTCCGCGCCTCTGATTCCACGCCTCTCTTTCCGTATCTCTGATTCCCCGCCTCTAATTCCCTGCCTCTGATACCCTGCCTCTCTTTGCCTGCCTCTATTTCGGTGCCTCTTTCTCTGCATCTAGTTTCCCACATCTCATTTGCCCCCTCTGATAACCCGCCTCTGATTCCATGCCTCTGATTCCCAGCCTCTGATTCCCCGCCTCTGATTCCCTGCCTCTGATTCCCCGCCTCTGATTCCCTGCCTCAGATTCCCTGCCTCAGATTCCCCGCCTCAGATTCCCTGCCTCAGATTCCCCGCCTCAGATTCCCTGCCTCTGATTCTCCGACTCTGATTCCCCGCCTCATATTCCCCGCCTCTGATTCCCCGCCTCTGATTCACTGCCTCTGATACCCTGCCTCTCTTTGCCTGCCTCTATTTCGGTGCCTCTTTCTCTGCATCTAGTTTCCCACATCTAATTTGCCCCCTCTGATAACCCGCCTCTTATTCCATGCCTCTGATTCCCCGCCTCTGATTCCCTGACTCAGATTCCCTGCCTCAGATTCCCCGCCTCAGATTCCCTGCCTCAGATTCCCCGCCTCAGATTCCCTGCCTCTGATTCCCCGACTCTGATTCCCCGCCTCTTATTCCCCGCCTCTGATTCCCCGCCTCTGATTCCCTGCCTCTGATTCCCCACCTCTGATTCCCTGCCTCAGATTCCCTGCCTCAGATTCCCTGCCTCAGATTCCCTGCCTCTGATTCCCCGACTCTGATTCCCCGCCTCTTATTCCCCACCTCTGATTCCCCGCCTCTGATTCCCCGCCTCTGATTCCCTGCCTCTGTTTCCCCACCTCTGATTCCCCGCCTCTGATTCCCCGCCTCAGATTCCCCGGCTCTGATTCCCTGCCTCAGATTCCCTGCCTAAGATTCCCCGCCTCAGATTCCCTGCCTCAGATTCCCCGCCTCAGATTTCCCGCCTCAGATTCCCCTCCTCAGATTCCCCGCCTCAGATTCCCCGCCTCAGATTCCCCGCCTCAGATTCCCCGCCTCAGATTCCCCGCCTCAGATTCCCCGCCTCAGATTCCCCGCCTCAGATTCCCCGCCTCAGATTCCCCGCCTCAGATTCCCCGTCTCAGATTCCCTGCCTCTGATTCCCTGCCTCTGATTCCCTGCCTCTGATTCCCTGCCTCTGATTCCCTGCCTCTGATTCCCTGCCTCTGATTCCCTGCCTCTGATTCCGCGCCTCTGATTCCACGCCTCTCTTTCCGTATCTCTGATTCCCCGCCTCTAATTCCCTGCCTCTGATACCCTGCCTCTCTTTGCCTGCCTCTATTTCGGTGTCTCTTTCTCTGCATCTAGTTTCCCACATCTCATTTGCCCCCTCTGATAACCCGCCTCTGATTCCATGCCTCTGATTCCCCGCCTCTGATTCCCCGCCTCTGATTCCCTGCCTCTGATTCCCCGCGTCTGATTCCCTGCCTCAGATTCCCTTCCTCAGATTCCCTGCCTCAGATTCCCTGCCTCTGATTCCCCGCCTCTGATTCCCCGCCTCTTATTCCCCGCCTCTGATTCCCCGCCTCTGATTCCGCGCGTCTGATTCCCTCCCTAAGATTCCCCGGCTCTGATTCCCTGCATTAGATTCCCTGCCTCAGATTCCTTGCCTCTGATTCCCCGCCTCTGATTCCCTGCCTCTGATTCTCCGCCTCTGATTCCTGCCTCAGATTCCCTGCCTCAGATTCCCTGCCTCAGATTCTCTGCCTCTGATTCCCTGCCTTTGATTCCCCACCTCTTATTCCCCGCCTCTGATTCCCAGCCTCTGATTCCCCGCCTCAGATTCCCTGCATCAGATTCCCCGCCTGAGATTCCCCACCTCAGATTCCCCGCCTCAGATTCCACGCCTCAAATTCCCCGCATCAGATTCCCCGCCTCAGATTCCCCGCCTCAGATTCCCCGCCTCAGATTCCCCGCCTCAGATTTCCCGCCTCAGATTCCCCGCCTCCGATTCCCCGCCTCAGATTCCCCGACTCAGATTCCCTGCCTCTGATTCCCCGCCTCTGATTCCCCGCCTCTTATTCCCCGCCTCTGATTCCCCGCCTCTGATTCCGCGCGTCTGATTCCCTCCCTAAGATTCCCCGGCTCTGATTCCCTGCATTAGATTCCCTGCCTCAGATTCCCTGCCTCTGATTCCCCGCCTCTGATTCCCTGCCTCTGATTCTCCGCCTCTGATTCCTGCCTCAGATTCCCTGCCTCAGATTCCCTGCCTCAGATTCTCTGCCTCTGATTCCCTGCCTTTGATTCCCCACCTCTTATTCCCCGCCTCTGATTCCCAGCCTCTGATTCCCCGCCTCAGATTCCCTGCATCAGATTCCCCGCCTGAGATTCCCCACCTCAGATTCCCCGCCTCAGATTCCACGCCTCAAATTCCCCGCATCAGATTCCCCGCCTCAGATTCCCCGCCTCAGATTCCCCGCCTCAGATTCCCCGCCTCAGATTTCCCGCCTCAGATTCCCCGCCTCCGATTCCCCGCCTCAGATTCCCCGACTCAGATTCCCCGCCTCAGATTCCCCGCCTCAGATTCCCCGCCTCAGATTCCCCGCCTCAGATTCCCCGCCTCAGATTCCCCGCCTCAGATTCCCTGCCTCTGATTGCCTGCCTCTGATTCCCTGCCTCTGATTCCCTGCCTCTGATTCCCTGCCTCTGATTCCCTGCCTCTGATTCCCTGCCTCTGATTCCGCGCCTCTGATTCCACGCCTCTCTTTCCATATCTCTGATTCCCCGCCTCTGATTCCCTGCCTCTGATACCCTGCCTCTCTTTGCCTCCCTCTATTTTGGTGCCTCTTTCTCTGCATCTAGTTTCCCACATCTCATTTGCCCCCTCTGATAACCCGCCTCTGATTCCATGACTCTGATTCCCCGCCTCTGATTCCCCGCCTCTGATTCCCCGCCTCTGATTCCCCGCCTCTGATTCCCTGCCTCAGATTCCCTGCCTCAGATTCCCTGCCTCAGATTCCCTGCATCTGATTCCCCGCCTCTGATTCCCCGCCTCTTATTCCCCGCCTCTGATTCCCCGCCTCTGATTTCCCGCCTCTGATTCCCTGCCTCTGTTTCCCAGCCTCTGATTCCCCGCCTCTGATTCCCCGCCTCAGATTCCCCGGCTCTGATTCCCTGCCTGAGATTCCCTGCCTCAGATTACCTGCCTATGATTCCCTGCCTCTGAGTCCACGCGTCAGATTCCCCGGCTCTGATTCCCTGCCTGAGATTCCCAGCCTCAGATTCCCCGCCTCAGATTCCCTGCCTCAGATTCCCCGCCTCAGATTCCCTGCCTCAGATTCCCCGCCTCAGATTCCCCGCCTCAGTTTCCCCGCCTCAGATTCCCCGCCTCAGATTCCCCGCCTCAGATTCCCCGCCTCAGATTCCCTGCCTCTGATTGCCTGCCTCTGATACCCTGCCTCTGAATCCCTGCCTCTAAATCCCTGCCTCTGATTCCCTGCCTCTGATTCCGCGCCTCTGATTCCCCGCCTCTCTTTCCGTGTCTCTGATTCCCCGCCTCAGATTCCCTGCCTTAGATTCCCTGCCTCTGATTCCCCGCATCTGATTCCAAGCCTCTTATTCCCCACCTCTGATTCCCCACCTCTGATTGCCTGCCACTGATTGCCCGCCTCTGATTCCCCGCCTCTGATTCCCCGCCTCTGATTCCCCACCTCTGTATCTACGCCTCTCTTTCGCCTCCACTCTTTCGCCTCCACTCTTTCCCCTCCACTCTTTCCGTGCCTGTCTTTCCCTCCCTCAATTTCAACAACACTGTTTGATCTGTTTTGTGTACCTCATTTTAAACACACAAGTTCCAACCACTATGTTTTGCCCGCCTCTTTCCCCAGCTCTATTTATCCCCCTATGTTTACCTGCCACTGTTTACCCGCCTGTTTCCACGCCTCTGATTCCCCACCTTTCATTCCCCGCCTCTCTTTCCCTGCCTCTATTTCCGCGCCTCTTTCTCTGCCTCTCTTTCCCCACATCTCTTTTCCTCCCGCTGATTCCCCGCCTCTGATTCCCCGCCTCTGATTCCCTGCCTCTGATTCCCCGCCTCTGATTCCCTGCCTCAGATTCCCTGCCTCAGATTCCCTGCCTCAGATTCCCTGCCTCTGATTCCCCGCCTCTGATTCCCCGCATCTTATTCCCCGCCTCTGATTCCCCGCCTCTGATTCCCCGCCTCTGATTCCCTGCCTCTGTTTCCCCGCCTCTGATTCACCGCCTCTGATTCCCCGCCTCAGATTCCCCGGCTCTGATTCCCTGCCTCAGATTCCCCGCCTCAGATTCCCCGCCTCAGATTCCCCGCCTCAGATTCCCCGCCTCAGATTCCCCGCCTCAGATTCCACGCCTCAGATTCCCCGCCTCAGATTCCCCGCCTCAGATTCCCCGCCTCAGATTCCCCGCCTCAGATTCCCTGCCTCAGATTCCCCGCCTCAGATTCCCCGCCTCAGAATCCCCGCCTCAGATTCCCCGCCTCTGATTCCCTGCCTCTGATTCCCTGCCTCTGATTCCCTGCCTCTGATTCCCTGCCTCTGATTCCCTGCCTCTGATTCCCTGCCTCAGATTCCCTGCCTCTGATTCCGCGCTTCTGATTCCACGCCTCTCTTTCCGTATCTCTGATTCCCCGCCTCTGATTCCCTGCCTCTGATACCCTGCCTCTCTTTGCCTGCCTCTATTTCGGTGCCTCTTTCTCTGCATCTAGTTTCCCACATCTCATTTGCCCCCTCTGATAACCCGCCTCTGATTCCATGCCTCTGATTCCCCGCCTCTGATTCTCCGCCTCTGATTCCCCGCCTCTGATTCCCCGCCTCTGATTCCCTGCCTCAGATTCCCTGCCTCAGATTGCCTGCCTCAGATTCCCTGCCTCTGATTCCCGTCTCTGATTCCCCGCCTCTTATTATCCGCCTCTGATTCCCCGCGTCTGATTCCCCACCTCTGATTCCCTGCCTCAGATTCCCTGCCTCAGATTCCCCGCCTCAGATTCCCTGCCTCAGATTACCCGCCTCTGATTCCATGCCTCTGATTCCCCGCCTCTGATTCCCCGCCTCTGATTCCCAGCCTCCGATTCCCTGCCTCAGATTCCCAGCCTCAGACTCCCTGCCTCAGATTCCCTGCCTCTGATTCCCTGCCTCTGATTCCCCGCCTCTTATTCCCCACCTCTGATTCCCCGCCTCTGATTCCCCGACTCTGATTCCATGCCTCTGTTTCCCCGCCTCTGATTCCCCACCTCTGATTCCCCGCCTCAGATTCCCCGGCTCTGATTCCCTGCCTCAGATTCCCTGCCTCAGATTCCCCGCCTCAGATTCCCTGCCTCAGATTCCCCGCCTCAGATTCCCCGCCTCAGATTCCCCGCCTCAGATTCCCCGCCTCAGATTCCCTGCCGCAGATTCCCCGCCTCAGATTCCCCGCCTCAGATTCCCAGCCTCAGATTCCCTGCCTCTGTTTGCCTGCCTCTGATTCCCTGCCTCTGACTCCCCGCCTCTAATTCCATGCCTCTGATTCCCCGCCTCTGATTCCCCGCCTCTGATTCCCCGCCTCTGATTCCCTGCCTCAGATTCCCTGCCTCAGATTCCTTGCCTCAGATTCCCTGCCTCTGATTCCCCGCCTCTGATTCCCCGCCTCTTATTCCCCGCCTCTGATTCCCCGCCTCTGATTCCCCACCTCTGATTCCCTGCCTCTGTTTCCCTGCCTCTGACTCCCCGCGTCTGATTCCCCGCCTCACATTCCCCGGCTCTGATTCCCTGCCTGAGATTCCATGCCTCAGATTCCCCGCCTCAGATTCCCTGCCTCAGATTCCCCGCCTCAGATTCCCAGCCTCTGATTCCCTGCCTCAGATTCCCTGCCTCAGACACCCTGTCTCAGATTCCCTGCCTCTGATTCCCTGCCTCTGATTCCCTGCCTCTGATTCCGCGCCTCTGATTCCATGCCTCTCTTTCCGTGTCTCTGATTCCCCGCCTCTGATTCCCTGCCTCTGATACCCTGCCTCAGATTCCCTGCCACAGATTCCCCGCCTCTGATTCCCCGACTCTGATTCCCCGCCTCTGATTCCCTGCCTCTGATTCCCCGCCTCTGATTCCCCGCCTCTGATTCCCCACCTCTGATTCCCCGCCTCTGAATCCCCGCCTCTGATTCCCCGCCTCTGATTCCCGGGCTCTGATTCCCCGGCTCTGATTCCCTGCCTCAGATTCCCCGCCTCTGATTCCCCGCCTCTGATTCGCCGCCTCTGATTCCCCGCCTCTGATTCCCCGCATCCCTTTCCGTGCAACTTTCCCGGCCTCCGTTTCCCCACATCTCTTACCCCGCCTCTGATTCCACGCCTCTGATTCCCCGCCTCTGATTCCCCGCCTCTGTCTCTGCACCTCTCTTTCACCTCCAATCTTTCCCCTCCACTCTTACCGCGTCTCTGATTCCCCGCCTCAGATTCCCTGCCTCAGATACACTGCCTCTCTTTGCCTGCCTCTATTTCGGTGCCTCTTTCTCTGCATCTAGTTTCCCACATCTCATTTGCCCCCTCTGATCACCCGCCTCAGATTCCCCGGCTCTGATTCCCTGCCTGAGATTCCCTGCCTCAGATTACCTGCCTATGATTCCCTGCCTCTGAGTCCCCGCGTCAGATTCCCCGGCTCTGATTCCCTGCCTGAGATTCCCTGCCTCAGATTCCCCGCCTCAGATTCCCCGCCTCTGATTCCCTGCCTCAGATTCCCTGCCTCAGATTCCCTGCCTCAGATTCCCTGCATCTGATTCCCCGCCTCTGATTCCCCGCCTCTGATTCCCCGCCTCTGATTCCCCGCCTCTGATTCCCTGCCTCAGATTCCCTGCCTCAGATTCCCTGCCTCAGATACCCTGCATCTGATTCCCCGCCTCTGATTCCCCGCCTCTTATTCCCCGCCTCTGATTCCCCGCCTCTGATTTCCCGCCTCTGATTCCCTGCCTCTGTTTCCCAGCCTCTGATTCCCCGCCTCTGATTCCCCGCCTCAGATTCCCCGGCTCTGATTCCCTGCCTGAGATTCCCTGCCTCAGATTACCTGCCTATGATTCCCTGCCTCTGAGTCCCCGCGTCAGATTCCCCGGCTCTGATTCCCTGCCTGAGATTCCCTGCCTCAGATTCCCCGCCTCAGATTCCCTGCCTCAGATTCCCCGCCTCAGATTTCCCGCCTCAGATTCCCCTCCTCAGATTCCCCGCCTCAGATTCCCCGCCTCAGATTCCCCGCCTCAGATTCCCCGCCTCAGATTCCCCGCCTCAGATTCCCCGCCTCAGATTCCCCGCCTCAGATTCCCCGCCTCAGATTCCCTGCCTCAGATTCCCCGCCTCAGATTCCCCGTCTCAGATTCCCTGCCTCTGATTCCCTGCCTCTGATTCCCTGCCTCTGATTCCCTGCCTCTGATTCCCTGCCTCTGATTCCCTGCCTCTGATTCCCTGCCTCTGATTCCGCGCCTCGGATTCCACGCCTCTCTTTCCGTATCTCTGATTCCCCGCCTCTAATTCCCTGCCTCTGATACCCTGCCTCTCTTTGCCTGCCTCTATTTCGGTGCCTCTTTCTCTGCATCTAGTTTCCCACATCTCATTTGCCCCCTCTGATAACCCGCCTCTGATTCCATGCCTCTGATTCCCCGCCTCTGATTCCCCGCCTCTGATTCCCTGCATCTGATACCCCGCGTCTGATTCCCTGCCTCAGATTCCCTTCCTCAGATTCCCTGCCTCAGATTCCCTGCCTCTGATTCCCCACCTCTGATTCCCCGCCTCTTATTCCCCGCCTCTGATTCCCCGCCTCTGATTCCGCGCGTCTGATTCCCTCCCTCAGATTCCCCGGCTCTGATTCCCTGCATTAGATTCCCTGCCTCAGATTCCCTGCCTCTGATTCCCCGCCTCTGATTCCCTGCCTCTGATTCCCCGCCTCTGATTCCTGCCTCAGATTCCCTGCCTCAGATTCCCTGCCTCAGATTCTCTGCCTCTGATTCCCTGCCTTTGATTCCCCACCTCTTATTCCCCGCCTCTGATTCCCAGCCTCTGA
This sequence comes from Narcine bancroftii, assembly GCF_036971445.1. Classification (NCBI taxonomy): domain Eukaryota; kingdom Metazoa; phylum Chordata; class Chondrichthyes; order Torpediniformes; family Narcinidae; genus Narcine; species Narcine bancroftii. The sequence goes on along the minus strand of NW_027211875.1, from coordinate 636,235 downwards.
TTCCCCGCCTCTGATTCCCTGCCTCTGTTTCCCCGCCTCTGATTCCCCGCCTCTGATTCCCCGCCTCAGATTCCCCGCCTCAGATTCCCTGCATCAGATTCCCTGCCTGAGATTCCCCACCTCAGATTCCCCGCCTCAGATTCCACGCCTCAAATTCCCCGCATCAGATTCCCCGCCTCAGATTCCCCGCCTCAGATTCCCCGCCTCAGATTCCCCGCCTCAGATTTCCCGCCTCAGATTCCCCGCCTCAGTTTCCCCGCTTCAGATTCCCTGCCTCTGATTGCCTGCCTCTGATTCCCTGCCTCTGATTCCCTGCCTCTGATTCCCTGCCTCTGATTCCCTGCCTCTGATTCCCTGCCTCAGATTCCGCGCCTCTGATTCCACGCTTCTCTTTCCATATCTCTGATTCCCCGCCTCTGATTCCCTGCCTCTGATACCCTGCCTCTCTTTGCCTGCCTCTATTTCGGTGCCTCTTTCTCTGCATCTAGTTTCCCACATCTCATTTGCCCCCTCTGATAACCCGCCTCTGATTCCATGACTCTGATTCCCCGCCTCTGATTCCCCGCCTCTGATTCCCCGCCTCTGATTCCCCGCCTCTGATTCCCTGCCTCAGATTCCCTGCCTCAGATTCCCTGCCTCAGATTCCCTGCATCTGATTCCCCGCCTCTGATTCCCCGCCTCTTATTCCCCGCCTCTGATTCCCCGCCTCTGATTTCCCGCCTCTGATTCCCTGCCTCTGTTTCCCAGCCTCTGATTCCCCGCCTCTGATTCCCCGCCTCAGATTCCCCGGCTCTGATTCCCTGCCTGAGATTCCCTGCCTCAGATTACCTGCCTATGATTCCCTGCCTCTGAGTCCCCGCGTCAGATTCCCCGGCTCTGATTCCCTGCCTGAGATTCCCTGCCTCAGATTCCCCACCTCAGATTCCCTGCCTCAGATTCCCCGCCTCAGATTCCCTGCCTCAGATTCCCCACCTCAGATTCCCCGCCTCAGTTTCCCCGCCTCAGATTCCCCGCCTCAGATTCCCCGCCTCAGATTCCCCGCCTCAGATTCCCTGCCTCTGATTGCCTGCCTCTGATACCCTGCCTCTGATTCCCTGCCTCTAAATCCCTGCCTCTGATTCCCTGCCTCTGATTCCGCGCCTCTGATTCCCCGCCTCTCTTTCCGTGTCTCTGATTCCCCGCCTCAGATTCCCTGCCTTAGATTCCCTGCCTCTGATTCCCCGCATCTGATTCCAAGCCTCTTATTCCCCACCTCTGATTCCCCACCTCTGATTGCCTGCCACTGATTGACCGCCTCTGATTCCCCGCCTCTGATTCCCCGCCTCTGATTCCCCACCTCTGTATCTACACCTCTCTTTCGCCTCCACTCTTTCGCCTCCACTCTTTCCCCTCCACTCTTTCCGTGCCTGTCTTTCCCTCCCTCAATTTCAACAACACTGTTTGATCTGTTTTGTGTACCTCATTTTAAACACACAAGTTCCAACCACTATGTTTTGCCCGCCTCTTTCCCCGCCTCTATTTATCCCCCTATGTTTACCTGCCACTGTTTACCCGCCTGTTTCCACGCCTCTGATTCCCCACCTTTCATTCCCCGCCTCTCTTTCCCTGCCTCTATTTCCGCGCCTCTTTCTCTGCCTCTCTTTCCCCACATCTCTTTTCCTCCCGCTGATTCCCCGCCTCTGATTCCCCGCCTCTGATTCCCTGCCTCTGATTCCCCGCCTCTGATTCCCTGCCTCAGATTCCCTGCCTCAGATTCCCTGCCTCAGATTCCCTGCCTCTGATTCCCCGCCTCTGATTCCCCGCATTTTATTCCCCGCCTCTGATTCCCCGCCTCTGATTCCCCGCCTCTGATTCCCTGCCTCTGTTTCCCCGCCTCTGATTCACCGCCTCTGATTTCCCGCCTCAGATTCCACGCCTCAAATTCCCCGCATCAGATTCCCCGCCTCAGATTCCCCGCCTCAGATTCCCCGCCTCAGATTCCCCGCCTCAGATTTCCCGCCTCAGATTCCCCGCCTCAGTTTCCCCGCTTCAGATTCCCTGCCTCTGATTGCCTGCCTCTGATTCCCTGCCTCTGATTCCCTGCCTCTGATTCCCTGCCTCTGATTCCCTGCCTCTGATTCCCTGCCTCAGATTCCGCGCCTCTGATTCCACGCTTCTCTTTCCATATCTCTGATTCCCCGCCTCTGATTCCCTGCCTCTGATACCCTGCCTCTCTTTGCCTGCCTCTATTTCGGTGCCTCTTTCTCTGCATCTAGTTTCCCACATCTCATTTGCCCCCTCTGATAACCCGCCTCTGATTCCATGACTCTGATTCCCCGCCTCTGATTCCCCGCCTCTGATTCCCCGCCTCTGATTCCCCGCCTCTGATTCCCTGCCTCAGATTCCCTGCCTCAGATTCCCTGCCTCAGATTCCCTGCATCTGATTCCCCGCCTCTGATTCCCCGCCTCTTATTCCCCGCCTCTGATTCCCCGCCTCTGATTTCCAGCCTCTGATTCCCTGCCTCTGTTTCCCAGCCTCTGATTCCCCGCCTCTGATTCCCCGCCTCAGATTCCCCGGCTCTGATTCCCTGCCTGAGATTCCCTGCCTCAGATTACCTGCCTATGATTCCCTGCCTCTGAGTCCCCGCGTCAGATTCCCCGGCTCTGATTCCCTGCCTGAGATTCCCTGCCTCAGATTCCCCACCTCAGATTCCCTGCCTCAGATTCCCCGCCTCAGATTCCCTGCATCAGATTCCCCACCTCAGATTCCCCGCCTCAGTTTCCCCGCCTCAGATTCCCCGCCTCAGATTCCCCGCCTCAGATTCCCCGCCTCAGATTCCCTGCCTCTGATTGCCTGCCTCTGATACCCTGCCTCTGATTCCCTGCCTCTAAATCCCTGCCTCTGATTCCCTGCCTCTGATTCCGCGCCTCTGATTCCCCGCCTCTCTTTCCGTGTCTCTGATTCCCCGCCTCAGATTCCCTGCCTTAGATTCCCTGCCTCTGATTCCCCGCATCTGATTCCAAGCCTCTTATTCCCCACCTCTGATTCCCCACCTCTGATTGCCTGCCACTGATTGACCGCCTCTGATTCCCCGCCTCTGATTCCCCGCCTCTGATTCCCCACCTCTGTATCTACACCTCTCTTTCGCCTCCACTCTTTCGCCTCCACTCTTTCCCCTCCACTCTTTCCGTGCCTGTCTTTCCCTCCCTCAATTTCAACAACACTGTTTGATCTGTTTTGTGTACCTCATTTTAAACACACAAGTTCCAACCACTATGTTTTGCCCGCCTCTTTCCCCGCCTCTATTTATCCCCCTATGTTTACCTGCCACTGTTTACCCGCCTGTTTCCACGCCTCTGATTCCCCACCTTTCATTCCCCGCCTCTCTTTCCCTGCCTCTATTTCCGTGCCTCTTTCTCTGCCTCTCTTTCCCCACATCTCTTTTCCTCCCGCTGATTCCCCGCCTCTGATTCCCCGCCTCTGATTCCCTGCCTCTGATTCCCCGCCTCTGATTCCCTGCCTCAGATTCCCTGCCTCAGATTCCCTGCCTCAGATTCCCTGCCTCTGATTCCCCGCCTCTGATTCCCCGCATCTTATTCCCCGCCTCTGATTCCCCGCCTCTGATTCCCCGCCTCTGATTCCCTGCCTCTGTTTCCCCGCCTCTGATTCACCGCCTCTGATTCCCCGCCTCAGATTCCCCGGCTCTGATTCCCCGCCTCAGATTCCCCGCCTCAGATTCCCCGCCTCAGATTCCCCGCCTCAGATTCCCCGCCTCAGATTCCCCGCCTCAGATTCCACGCCTCAGATTCCCCGCCTCAGATTCCCCGCCTCAGATTCCCCGCCTCAGATTCCCCGCCTCAGATTCCCCGCCTCAGATTCCCCGCCTCAGATTCCCCGCCTCAGAATCCCCGCCTCAGATTCCCCGCCTCTGATTCCCTGCCTCTGATTCCCTGCCTCTGATTCCCTGCCTCTGATTCCCTGCCTCTGATTCCCTGCCTCTGATTCCCTGCCTCAGATTCCCTGCTTCTGATTCCGCGCTTCTGATTCCACGCCTCTCTTTCCGTATCTCTGATTCCCCGCCTCTGATTCCCTGCCTCTGATACCCTTCCTCTCTTTGCCTGCCTCTATTTCGGTGCCTCTTTCTCTGCATCTAGTTTCCCACATCTCATTTGCCCCCTCTGATAACCCGCCTCTGATTCCATGCCTCTGATTCCCCGCCTCTGATTCTCCGCCTCTGATTCCCCGCCTCTGATTCCCCGCCTCTGATTCCCTGCCTCAGATTCCCTGCCTCAGATTGCCTGCCTCAGATTCCTTGCCTCTGATTCCCGTCTCTGATTCCCCGCCTCTTATTATCCGCCTCTGATTCCCCGCGTCTGATTCCCCACCTCTGATTCCCTGCCTCTGTTTCCCCGCCTCTGATTTCGCGCCTCTGATTCCCTGCCTCAGATTCCCTGCCTCAGATTCCCCGCCTCAGATTCCCTGCCTCAGATTACCCGCCTCTGATTCCATGCCTCTGATTCCCCGCCTCTGATTCCCCGCCTCTGATTCCCAGCCTCCGATTCCCTGCCTCAGATTCCCAGCCTCAGACTCCCTGCCTCAGATTCCCTGCCTCTGATTCCCTGCCTCTGATTCCCCGCCTCTTATTCCCCACCTCTGATTCCCCGCCTCTGATTCCCCGCCTCTGATTCCATGCCTCTGTTTCCCCGCCTCTGATTCCCCACCTCTGATTCCCCGCCTCAGATTCCCCGGCTCTGATTCCCTGCCTCAGATTCCCTGCCTCAGATTCCCCGCCTCAGATTCCCTGCCTCAGATTCCCCGCCTCAGATTCCCCGCCTCAGATTCCCCGCCTCAGATTCCCCGCCTCAGATTCCCTGCCGCAGATTCCCCGCCTCAGATTCCCCGCCTCAGATTCCCCGCCTCAGATTCCCAGCCTCAGATTCCCTGCCTCTGTTTGCCTGCCTCTGATTCCCTGCCTCTGACTCCCCGCCTCTAATTCCCTGCCTCTGATTCCCTGCCTCTCTTTGCCTGCCTCTATTTCCGTGCCTCTTTCTCTGCATCTAGTTTCCCACATCTCATTTGCCCCCTCCGATATCCCGCCTCTCATTCCATGCCTCTGATTCCCCGCCTCTGATTCCCCGCCTCTGATTCCCCGCCTCTGATTCCCTGCCTCAGATTCCCTGCGTCAGATTCCTTGCCTCAGATTCCCTGCCTCTGATTCCCCGCCTCTGATTCCCCGCCTCTTATTCCCCGCCTCTGATTCCCCGCCTCTGATTCCCCACCTCTGATTCCCTGCCTCTGTTTCCCTGCCTCTGACTCCCCGCGTCTGATTCCCCGCCTCACATTCCCCGGCTCTGATTCCCTGCCTGAGATTCCATGCCTCAGATTCCCCGCCTCAGATTCCCTGCCTCAGATTCCCCGCCTCAGATTCCCAGCCTCTGATTCCCTGCCTCAGATTCCCTGCATCAGACACCCTGTCTCAGATTCCCTGCCTCTGATTCCCTGCCTCTGATTCCCTGCCTCTGATTCCGCGCCTCTGATTCCATGCCTCTCTTTCCGTGTCTCTGATTCCCCGCCTCTGATTCCCTGCCTCAGATTCCCTGCCTCAGATTCCCTGCCTCAGATTCCCTGCCTCTGATTCCCCGCCTCTGATTCCCCGCATCTTATTCCCCGCCTCTGATTCCCCGCCTCTGATTCCCCGCCTCTGATTCCCCACCTCTGATTCCCCGCCTCTGAATCCCCGCCTCTGATTCCCCGCCTCTGATTCCCGGGCTCTGATTCCCCGGCTCTGATTCCCTGCCTCAGATTCCCCGCATCCCTTTCCGTGCAACTTTCCCGGCCTCCGTTTCCCCACATCTCTTACCCCGCCTCTGATTCCACGCCTCTGATTCCCCGCCTCTGATTCCCCGCCTCTGTCTCCGCGCCTCTCTTTCACCTCCAATCTTTCCCCTCCACTCTTACCGCATCTCTGATTCCCCGCCTCAGATTCCCTGCCTCAGATACCCTGCCTCTCTTTGCCTGCCTCTATTTCGGTGCCTCTTTCTCTGCATCTAGTTTCCCACATCTCATTTGCCCCCTCTGATCACCCGCCTCAGATTCCCCGGCTCTGATTCCCTGCCTGAGATTCCCTGCCTCAGATTACCTGCCTATGATTCCCTGCCTCTGAGTCCCCGCGTCAGATTCCCCGGCTCTGATTCCCTGCCTGAGATTCCCTGCCTCAGATTCCCCGCCTCAGATTCCCCGCCTCTGATTCCCTGCCTCAGATTCCCTGCCTCAGATTCCTGCCTCAGATTCCCTGCATCTGATTCCCCGCCTCTGATTCCCCGCCTCTGATTCCCCGCCTCTGATTCCCCGCCTCTGATTCCCTGCCTCAGATTCCCTGCCTCAGATTCCCTGCCTCAGATACCCTGCATCTGATTCCCCGCCTCTGATTCCCCGCCTCTTATTCCCCGCCTCTGATTCCCCGCCTCTGATTTCCCGCCTCTGATTCCCTGCCTCTGTTTCCCAGCCTCTGATTCCCCGCCTCTGATTCCCCGCCTCAGATTCCCCGGCTCTGATTCCCTGCCTGAGATTCCCTGCCTCAGATTACCTGCCTATGATTCCCTGCCTCTGAGTCCCCGCGTCAGATTCCCCGGCTCTGATTCCCTGCCTGAGATTCCCTGCCTCAGATTCCCCGCCTCAGATTCCCCGGCTCTGATTCCCTGCCTGAGATTCCCTGCCTCAGATTACCTGCCTATGATTCCCTGCCTCTGAGTCCCCGCGTCAGATTCCCCGGCTCTGATTCCCTCCTGAGATTCCCTGCCTCAGATTCCCCGCCTCAGATTCCCTGCCTCAGATTCCCCGCCTCAGATTCCCTGCCTCAGATTCCCCGCCTCAGATTCCCCGCCTCAGATTCCCCGCCTCAGATTCCCCGCCTCAGATTCCCCGCCTCAGATTCCCCGCCTCAGATTCCCTGCCTCTGATTGCCTGCCTCTGATTCCCTGCCTCTGATTCCGCGCCTCTGATTCCCAGCCTCTCTTTCCGTGTCTCTGATTCCCCGCCTCAGATTCCCTGCCTTAGATTCCCTGCCTCTGATTCCCCGCATCTGATTCCAAGCCTCTTATTCCCCACCTCTGATTCCCCACCTCTGATTGCCTGCCACTGATTGCCCGCCTCTGATTCCCCGCCTCTGATTCCCCGCCTCTGATTCCCCACCTCTGTATCTATGCCTCTCTTTCGCCTCCACTCTTTCGCCTCCACTCTTTCCCCTCCACTCTTTCCGTGCCTGTCTTTCCCTCCCTCAATTTCAACAACACTGTTTGATCTGTTTTGTGTACCTCATTTTAAACACACAAGTTCCAACCACTATGTTTTGCCCGCCTCTTTCCCCACCTCTATTTATCCCCCTATGTTTACCTGCCACTGTTTACCCGCCTGTTTCCACGCCTCTGATTCCCCACCTTTCATTCCCCGCCTCTCTTTCCCTGCCTCTATTTCCGCGCCTCTTTCTCTGCCTCTCTTTCCCCACATCTCTTTTCCTCCCGCTGATTCCCCGCCTCTGATTCCGCGCCTCTGATTCCCTGCCTCTGATTCCCCGCCTCTGATTCCCTGCCTCAGATTCCCTGCCTCAGATTCCCTGCCTCAGATTCCCTGCCTCTGATTCCCCGCCTCTGATTCCCCGCATCTTATTCCCCGCCTCTGATTCCCCGCCTCTGATTCCCCGCCTCTGATTCCCTGCCTCTGTTTCCCCGCCTCTGATTCACCGCCTCTGATTCCCCGCCTCAGATTCCCCGGCTCTGATTCCCTGCCTCAGATTCCCCGCCTCAGATTCCCCGCCTCAGATTCCCCGCCTCAGATTCCCCGCCTCAGATTCCCCGCCTCAGATTCCCCGCCTCAGATTCCCCGCCTCAGATTCCCCGCCTCAGATTCCCCGCCTCAGATTCCCCGCCTCAGATTCCCCGCCTCAGATTCCCCACCTCAGATTCCCCGCCTCAGATTCCCTGCCTCAGATTCCCCACCTCTGATTCCCTGCCTCTGATTCCCTGCCTCTGATTCCCTGCCTCTGATTCCCTGCCTCTGATTCCCTGCCTCTGATTCCCTGCCTCTGATTCCCTGCCTCTGATTCCGCGCTTCTGATTCCACGCCTCTCTTTCCGTATCTCTGATTCCCCGCCTCTGTTTCCCTGCCTCTGATACCCTGCCTCTCTTTGCCTGCCTCTATTTCGGTGCCTCTTTCTCTGCATCTAGTTTCCCACATCTCATTTGCCCCCTCTGATAACCCGCCTCTGATTCCATGCCTCTGATTCCCCGCCTCTGATTCTCCGCCTCTGATTCCCCGCCTCTGATTCCCCGCCTCTGATTCCCTGCCTCAGATTGCCTGCCTCAGATTCCCTGCCTCTGATCCCCGTCTCTGATTTCCCGCCTCTTATTATCCGCCTCTGATTCCCCGCCTCTGATTCCATGCCTCTGTTTCCCCGCCTCTGATTCCCCACCTCTGATTCCCCGCCTCAGATTCCCCGGCTCTGATTCCCTGCCTCAGATTCCCTGCCTCAGATTCCCCGCCTCAGATTCCCTGCCTCAGATTCCCCGCCTCAGATTCCCCGCCTCAGATTCCCCGCCTCAGATTCCCCGCCTCAGATTCCCTGCCGCAGATTCCCCGCCTCAGATTCCCCGCCTCAGATTCCTGCCTCAGATTCCCAGCCTCAGATTCCCTGCCTCTGTTTGCCTGCCTCTGATTCCCTGCCTCTGACTCCCCGCCTCTAATTCCCTGCCTCTGATTCCCTGCCTCTCTTTGCCTGCCTCTATTTCCGTGCCTCTTTCTCTGCATCTAGTTTCCCACATCTCATTTGCCCCCTCCGATATCCCGCCTCTGATTCCATGCCTCTGATTCCCCGCCTCTGATTCCCCGCCTCTGATTCCCCGCCTCTGATTCCCTGCCTCAGATTCCCTGCGTCAGATTCCTTGCCTCAGATTCCCTGCCTCTGATTCCCCGCCTCTGATTCCCCGCCTCTTATTCCCCGCCTCTGATTCCCCGCCTCTGATTCCCCACCTCTGATTCCCTGCCTCTGTTTCCCTGCCTCTGACTCCCCGCGTCTGATTCCCCGCCTCACATTCCCCGGCTCTGATTCCCTGCCTGAGATTCCATGCCTCAGATTCCCCGCCTCAGATTCCCTGCCTCAGATTCCCCGCCTCAGATTCCCAGCCTCTGATTCCCTGCCTCAGATTCCCTGCATCAGACACCCTGTCTCAGATTCCCTGCCTCTGATTCCCTGCCTCTGATTCCCTGCCTCTGATTCCGCGCCTCTGATTCCATGCCTCTCTTTCCGTGTCTCTGATTCCCCGCCTCTGATTCCCTGCCTCAGATTCCCTGCCTCAGATTCCCTGCCTCAGATTCCCTGCCTCTGATTCCCCGCCTCTGATTCCCCGCATCTTATTCCCCGCCTCTGATTCCCCGCCTCTGATTCCCCGCCTCTGATTCCCCACCTCTGATTCCCCGCCTCTGAATCCCCGCCTCTGATTCCCCGCCTCTGATTCCCGGGCTCTGATTCCCCGGCTCTGATTCCCTGCCTCAGATTCCCCGCCTCTGATTCCCCGCCTCTGATTCCCCGCCTCTGATTCCCCGCCTCTGATTCCCCGCATCCCTTTCCGTGCAACTTTCCCGGCCTCCGTTTCCCCACATCTCTTACCCCGCCTCTGATTCCACGCCTCTGATTCCCCGCCTCTGATTCCCCGCCTCTGTCTCCGCGCCTCTCTTTCACCTCCAATCTTTCCCCTCCACTCTTACCGCGTCTCTGATTCCCCGCCTCAGATTCCCTGCCTCAGATACCCTGCCTCTCTTTGCCTGCCTCTATTTCGGTGCCTCTTTCTCTGCATCTAGTTTCCCACATCTCATTTGCCCCCTCTGATCACCCGCCTCAGATTCCCCGGCTCTGATTCCCTGCCTGAGATTCCCTGCCTCAGATTACCTGCCTATGATTCCCTGCCTCTGAGTCCCCGCGTCAGATTCCCCGGCTCTGATTCCCTGCCTGAGATTCCCTGCCTCAGATTCCCCGCCTCAGATTCCCCGCCTCTGATTCCCTGCCTCAGATTCCCTGCCTCAGATTCCTGCCTCAGATTCCCTGCATCTGATTCCCCGCCTCTGATTCCCCGCCTCTGATTCCCCGCCTCTGATTCCCCGCCTCTGATTCCCTGCCTCAGATTCCCTGCCTCAGATTCCCTGCCTCAGATACCCTGCATCTGATTCCCCGCCTCTGATTCCCCGCCTCTTATTCCCCGCCTCTGATTCCCCGCCTCTGATTTCCCGCCTCTGATTCCCTGCCTCTGTTTCCCAGCCTCTGATTCCCCGCCTCTGATTCCCCGCCTCAGATTCCCCGGCTCTGATTCCCTGCCTGAGATTCCCTGCCTCAGATTACCTGCCTATGATTCCCTGCCTCTGAGTCCCCGCGTCAGATTCCCCGGCTCTGATTCCCTGCCTGAGATTCCCTGCCTCAGATTCCCCGCCTCAGATTCCCCGGCTCTGATTCCCTGCCTGAGATTCCCTGCCTCAGATTACCTGCCTATGATTCCCTGCCTCTGAGTCCCCGCGTCAGATTCCCCGGCTCTGATTCCCTCCTGAGATTCCCTGCCTCAGATTCCCCGCCTCAGATTCCCTGCCTCAGATTCCCCGCCTCAGATTCCCTGCCTCAGATTCCCCGCCTCAGATTCCCCGCCTCAGATTCCCCGCATCAGATTCCCCGCCTCAGATTCCCCGCCTCAGATTCCCCGCCTCAGATTCCCTGCCTCTGATTGCCTGCCTCTGATTCCCTGCCTCTGATTCCGCGCCTCTGATTCCCCGCCTCTCTTTCCGTGTCTCTGATTCCCCGCCTCAGATTCACTGCCTTAGATTCCCTGCCTCTGATTCCCCGCATCTGATTCCAAGCCTCTTATTCCCCACCTCTGATTCCCCACCTCTGATTGCCTGCCACTGATTGCCCGCCTCTGATTCCCCGCCTCTGATTCCCCGCCTCTGATTCCCCACCTCTGTATCTATGCCTCTCTTTCGCCTCCACTCTTTCGCCTCCACTCTTTCCCCTCCACTCTTTCCGTGCCTGTCTTTCCCTCCCTCAATTTCAACAACACTGTTTGATCTGTTTTGTGTACCTCATTTAAAACACACAAGTTCCAACCACTATGTTTTGCCCGCCTCTTTCCCCACCTCTATTTATCCCCCTATGTTTACCTGCCACTGTTTACCCGCCTGTTTCCACGCCTCTGATTCCCCACCTTTCATTCCCCGCCTCTCTTTCCCTGCCTCTATTTCCGCGCCTCTTTCTCTGCCTCTCTTTCCCCACATCTCTTTTCCTCCCGCTGATTCCCCGCCTCTGATTCCGCGCCTCTGATTCCCTGCCTCTGATTCCCCGCCTCTGATTCCCTGCCTCAGATTCCCTGCCTCAGATTCCCTGCCTCAGATTCCCTGCCTCTGATTCCCCGCCTCTGATTCCCCGCATCTTATTCCCCGCCTCTGATTCCCCGCCTCTGATTCCCCGCCTCTGATTCCCTGCCTCTGTTTCCCCGCCTCTGATTCACCGCCTCTGATTCCCCGCCTCAGATTCCCCGGCTCTGATTCCCTGCCTCAGATTCCCCGCCTCAGATTCCCCGCCTCAGATTCCCCGCCTCAGATTCCCCGCCTCAGATTCCCCGCCTCAGATTCCCCGCCTCAGATTCCCCGCCTCAGATTCCCCGCCTCAGATTCCCCGCCTCAGATTCCCCGCCTCAGATTCCCCGCCTCAGATTCCCCACCTCAGATTCCCCGCCTCAGATTCCCTGCCTCAGATTCCCCACCTCTGATTCCCTGCCTCTGATTCCCTGCCTCTGATTCCCTGCCTCTGATTCCCTGCCTCTGATTCCCTGCCTCTGATTCCCTGCCTCTGATTCCCTGCCTCTGATTCCGCGCTTCTGATTCCACGCCTCTCTTTCCGTATCTCTGATTCCCCGCCTCTGTTTCCCTGCCTCTGATACCCTGCCTCTCTTTGCCTGCCTCTATTTCGGTGCCTCTTTCTCTGCATCTAGTTTCCCACATCTCATTTGCCCCCTCTGATAACCCGCCTCTGATTCCATGCCTCTGATTCCCCGCCTCTGATTCTCCGCCTCTGATTCCCCGCCTCTGATTCCCCGCCTCTGATTCCCTGCCTCAGATTGCCTGCCTCAGATTCCCTGCCTCTGATCCCCGTCTCTGATTTCCCGCCTCTTATTATCCGCCTCTGATTCCCCGCGTCTGATTCCCCACCTCTGATTCCCTGCCTCTGTTTCCCCGCCTCTGATTCCGCGCCTCTGATTCCCTGCCTCAGATTCCCTGCCTCAGATTCCCCGCCTCAGATTCCCTGCCTCAGATTACCCGCCTCTGATTCCATGCCTCTGATTCCCCGCCTCTGATTCCCCGCCTCAGATTCCCAGCCTCCGATTCCCTGCCTCAGATTCCCTGCCTCAGACTCCCTGCCTCAGATTCCCTGCCTCTGATTCCCTGCCTCTGATTCCCCGCCTCTTATTCCCCACCTCTGATTCCCCGCCTCTGATTCCCCGCCTCTGATTCCATGCCTCTGTTTCCCCGCCTCTGATTCCCCACCTCTGATTCCCCGGCTCTGATTCCCTGCCTCAGATTCCCTGCCTCAGATTCCCCGCCTCAGATTCCCTGCCTCAGATTCCCCACCTCAGATTCCCCGCCTCAGATTCCCCGCCTCAGATTCCCCGCCTCAGATTCCCTGCCGCAGATTCCCCGCCTCAGATTCCCCGCCTCAGATTCCCCGCCTCAGATTCCCAGCCTCAGATTCCCTGCCTCTGTTTGCCTGCCTCTGATTCCCTGCCTCTGACTCCCCGCCTCTAATTCCCTGCCTCTGATTCCCTGCCTCTCTTTGCCTGCCCCTATTTCCGTGCCTCTTTCTCTGCATCTAGTTTCCCACATCTCATTTACCCCCTCCGATAACCCGCCTCTGATTCCATGCCTCTGATTCCCCGCCTCTGATTCCCCGCCTCTGATTCCCCGCCTCTGATTCCCTGCCTCAGATTCCCTGCCTCAGATTCCTTGCCTCAGATTCCCTGCCTCTGATTCCCCGCCTCTGATTCCCCGCCTCTTATTCCCCGCCTCTGATTCCCCGCCTCTGATTCCCCGCCTCTGATTCCCTGCCTCTGTTTCCCTGCCTCTGACTCCCCGCGTCTGATTCCCCGCCTCAGATTCCCCGGCTCTGATTCCCTGCCTGAGATTCCATGCCTCAGATTCCCCGCCTCAGATTCCCTGCCTCAGATTCCCCGCCTCAGATTCCCAGCCTCTGATTCCATGCCTCAGATTCCCTGCCTCAGACACCCTGTCTCAGATTCCCTGCCTCTGATTCCCTGCCTCTGATTCCCTGCCTCTGATTCCGCGCCTCTGATTCCATGCCTCTCTTTCCGTGTCTCTGATTCCCCGCCTCTGATTCCCTGCCTCTGATACCCTGCCTCAGATTCCCTGCCACAGATTCCCCGCCTCTGATTCCCCGACTCTGATTCCCCGCCTCTGATTCCCTGCCTCTGATTCCCCGCCTCTGATTCCCCGCCTCTGATTCCCCACCTCTGATTCCCCGCCTCTGAATCCCCGCCTCTGATTCCCCGCCTCTGATTCGCCGCCTCTGATTCCCCGCCTCAGATTCCCCGCATCCCTTTCCGTGCAACTTTCCCGGCCTCCGTTTCCCCACATCTCTTACCCCGCCTCTGATTCCACGCCTCTGATTCCCCGCCTCTGATTCCCCGCCTCTGTCTCTGCGCCTCTCTTTCACCTCCAATCTTTCCCCTCCACTATTTCCGCGCCTCTCTTTCCCTCCCTCAATTTCAACAACTCTGTTTGATCTGTTTTGTGTACCTCATTTTGAACACAAGTTCCAACCACTATGTTTTGCCCACCTCTTTCCCCGCCTCTATTTATCTGCTTATGTTTACCTGCCTCTGTTCACCCGCCTGTTTCCCCGCCTCTGATTCTCCACCTTTGATTCCCCGCCTCTCTTTCCCTGCCTCTATTTCCGCGCCTCTTTCTCTGCCTCTCATTCCCCACATCTCTATTCCCCCCTCTGATTCCCCGCATCTGAATCCGCGCCTCTGATTCCCCACCTCAGATTCCCCACCTCTGATTCCCCTCCTCTCTTTCCCTGCCTTTCTTTGTGCACCTCTTTCTCTGCCTCTCTTTCCCCACTTCTCTTTACCCCCCTCTGAATCCCCACCACTGAATCCGCGCCTCTGATTCCCAACCTCAGATTCCCCACCTCAGATTCCCCGCCTCAGATTCCATACCTCAGATACCCTGCCTCAGATTCCCTGCCTCAGATTCCCTGCCTCAGACTCCCTGCCTCAGATTCCCTGCCTATGATTTCCTGCCTGATTCCCTGCCTCAGATTCCCCGGCTCTGATTCCCTGCCTCAGATTCCCTGCCTCAGATTCCCTGCCTCGGATTCCCCGCCTCAGATTCCCCGCCTCAGATTCCCCGCCTCAGATTCCCCGCCTCAGATTCCCCGCCTCAGATTCCCCGCCTCAGATTCCCTGCCTCTGATTGCCTGCCTCTGATTCCCTGCCTCTGATTCCCTGCCTCTAAATCCCTGCCTCTGATTCCCAGCCTCTGATACCCTGCCTCTGATTCCGCGCCTCTGATTCCCCGCCTCTCTTTCCGTGTCTCTGATTCCCCGCCTCAGATTCCCTGCCTCAGATACCCTGCCTCTCTTTGCCTGCCTCTATTTCCGTGCCTCTTTCTCTGCATCTAGTTTCCCACATCTCATTTGCCCCCTCTGATAACCCGCCTCTGATTCCATGCCTCTGAATCCCCGCCTCTGTTTCCCTCCTCTGATTCCCCGCCTCTGATTACCTGCCTCAGATTCCCTGCCTCAGATTCCTTGCCTCAGATTCCCTGCCTCTGATTCCCCGCCTCTGATTCCCCGCCTCTTATTCCCCACCTCTGATTCCCTGCCTCTGTTTCCCCGCCTCTGATTCTGCGTCTCTGATTCCCTGCCTCAGATTCCCTGCCTCAGATTCCCCGCCTCAGATTCCCTGCCTCAGATTTCCCGCCTCTGATTCCATGCCTCTGATTCCCCGCCTCTGATTCCCCGCCTCAG
This sequence comes from Narcine bancroftii, assembly GCF_036971445.1. Lineage (NCBI taxonomy): Eukaryota > Metazoa > Chordata > Chondrichthyes > Torpediniformes > Narcinidae > Narcine > Narcine bancroftii. The sequence continues at coordinate 621,176 of NW_027211875.1, read as the reverse complement.
ATTCCCAGCCTCCGATTCCCTGCCTCAGATTCCCTGCCTCAGACTCCCTGCCTCAGATTCCCTGCCTCTGATTCCCTGCCTCTGATTCCCCGCCTCTTATTCCCCACCTCTGATTCCCCGCCTCTGATTCCCCGCCTCTGATTCCATGCCTCTGTTTCCCCGCCTCTGATTCCCCACCTCTGATTCCCCGCCTCAGATTCCCCGGCTCTGATTCCCTGCCTCAGATTCCCTGCCTCAGATTCCCCGCCTCAGATTCCCTGCCTCAGATTCCCCGCCTCAGATTCCCCGCCTCAGATTCCCCGCCTCAGATTCCCCGCCTCAGATTCCCTGCCGCAGATTCCCCGCCTCAGATTCCCCGCCTCAGATTCCCCGCCTCAGATTCCCAGCCTCAGATTCCCTGCCTCTGTTTGCCTGCCTCTGATTCCCTGCCTCTGACTCCCCGCCTCTAATTCCCTGCCTCTGATTCCCTGCCTCTCTTTGCCTGCCCCTATTTCCGTGCCTCTTTCTCTGCATCTAGTTTCCCACATCTCATTTACCCCCTCCGATAACCCGCCTCTGATTCCATGCCTCTGATTCCCCGCCTCTGATTCCCCGCCTCTGATTCCCCGCCTCTGATTCCCTGCCTCAGATTCCCTGCCTCAGATTCCTTGCCTCAGATTCCCTGCCTCTGATTCCCCGCCTCTGATTCCCCGCCTCTTATTCCCCGCCTCTGATTCCCCGCCTCTGATTCCCCGCCTCTGATTCCCTGCCTCTGTTTCCCTGCCTCTGACTCCCCGCGTCTGATTCCCCGCCTCAGATTCCCCGGCTCTGATTCCCTGCCTGAGATTCCCTGCCTCAGATTCCCCGCCTCAGATTCCCAGCCTCTGATTCCCTGCCTCAGATTCCCTGCCTCAGACACCCTGTCTCAGATTCCCTGCCTCTGATTCCCTGCCTCTGATTCCCTGCCTCTGATTCCGCGCCTCTGATTCCATGCCTCTCTTTCCGTGTCTCTGATTCCCCGCCTCTGATTCCCTGCCTCTGATACCCTGCCTCAGATTCCCTGCCACAGATTCCCCGCCTCTGATTCCCCGACTCTGATTCCCCGCCTCTGATTCCCTGCCTCTGATTCCCCGCCTCTGATTCCCCGCCTCTGATTCCCCACCTCTGATTCCCCGCCTCTGAATCCCCGCCTCTGATTCCCCGCCTCTGATTCCCGGGCTCTGATTCCCCGGCTCTGATTCCCTGCCTCAGATTCCCCGCCTCTGATTCCCCGCCTCTGATTCGCCGCCTCTGATTCCCCGCCTCAGATTCCCCGCATCCCTTTCCGTGCAACTTTCCCGGCCTCCGTTTCCCCACATCTCTTACCCCGCCTCTGATTCCACGCCTCTGATTCCCCGCCTCTGTTTCCCCGCCTCTGTCTCTGCGCCTCTCTTTCACCTCCAATCTTTCCCCTCCACTATTTCCGCGCCTCTCTTTCCCTCCCTCAATTTCAACAACTCTGTTTGATCTGTTTTGTGTACCTCATTTTGAACACAAGTTCCAACCACTATGTTTTGCCCACCTCTTTCCCCGCCTCTATTTATCTGCTTATGTTTACCTGCCTCTGTTCACCCGCCTGTTTCCCCGCCTCTGATTCTCCACCTTTGATTCCCAGCCTCTCTTTCCCTGCCTCTATTTCCGCGCCTCTTTCTCTGCCTCTCATTCCCCACATCTCTATTCCCCCCTCTGATTCCCCGCATCTGAATCCGCGCCTCTGATTCCCCACCTCAGATTCCCCACCTCTGATTCCCCTCCTCTCTTTCCCTGCCTTTCTTTGTGCACCTCTTTCTCTGCCTCTCTTTCCCCACTTCTCTTTACCCCCCTCTGAATCCCCACCACTGAATCCGCGCCTCTGATTCCCAACCTCAGATTCCCCACCTCAGATTCCCCGCCTCAGATTCCATACCTCAGATACCCTGCCTCAGATTCCCTGCCTCAGATTCCCTGCCTCAGACTCCCTGCCTCAGATTCCCTGCCTATGATTTCCTGCCTGATTCCCTGCCTCAGATTCCCCGGCTCTGATTCCCTGCCTCAGATTCCCTGCCTCAGATTCCCTGCCTCGGATTCCCCGCCTCAGATTCCCCACCTCAGATTCCCCGCCTCAGATTCCCCGCCTCAGATTCCCCGCCTCAGATTCCCCGCCTCAGATTCCCTGCCTCTGATTGCCTGCCTCTGATTCCCTGCCTCTGATTCCCTGCCTCTAAATCCCTGCCTCTGATTCCCAGCCTCTGATACCCTGCCTCTGATTCCGCGCCTCTGATTCCCCGCCTCTCTTTCCGTGTCTCTGATTCCCCGCCTCAGATTCCCTGCCTCAGATACCCTGCCTCTCTTTGCCTGCCTCTATTTCCGTGCCTCTTTCTCTGCATCTAGTTTCCCACATCTCATTTGCCCCCTCTGATAACCCGCCTCTGATTCCATGCCTCTGAATCCCCGCCTCTGTTTCCCGCCTCTGATTCCCCGCCTCTGATTACCTGCCTCAGATTCCCTGCCTCAGATTCCTTGCCTCAGATTCCCTGCCTCTGATTCCCCGCCTCTGATTCCCCGCCTCTTATTCCCCGCCTCTGATTCCCCGCCTCTGATTCCCCACCTCTGATTCCCTGACTCTGTTTCCCCGCCTCTGATTCCCCGCGTCTGATTCCCCGCCTCAGATTCCCCGGCTCTGATTCCCTGCCTGAGATTCCCTGCCTCAGATTCCCCGCCTCAGATTCCCTGCCTCAAATTCCCCGCCTCAGATTCCCCGCCTCAGATTCCCCGCCTCAGATTCCCCGCCTCAGATTCCCCGCCTCAGATTCCCCGCCTCAGATTCCCCGCCTCAGATTCCCCGCCTCTGATTCCCCGCCTCAGATTCCCTGCCTCTGATTGCCTGCCTCTGATTCCCTGCCTCTGATTCCCTGCCTCTAAATCCCTGCCTCTGATTCCCAGCCTCTGATTCCCTGCCTCTGATTCCGCGCCTCTGATTCCCCGCCTCTCTTTCCGTATCTCTGATTCCCCGCCTCAGATTCCCTGCCTCAGATACCTTGCCTCTCTTTGCCTGCCTCTATTTCCGTGCCTCTTTCTCTGAATCTAGTTTCCCACATCTCATTTGCCCCCTCTGATAACCCGCCTCTGATTCCATGCCTCTGAATCCCCGCCTCTCTTTCCCGCCTCTGATTCCCCGCCTCTGATTACCTGCCTCAGATTCCCTGCCTCAGATTCCTTGCCTCAGATTCCCTGCCTCTGATTCCCCGCCTCTGATTCCCCACCTCTTATTCCCCGCCTCTGATTCCCCGCCTCTGATTCCCCACCTCTGATTCCCTGACTCTGTTTCCCCGCCTCTGATTCCCCGCGTCTGATTCCCCGCCTCAGATTCCCCGGCTCTGATTCCCTGCCTGAGATTCCATGCCTCATATTCCCCGCCTCAGATTCCCTGCCTCAGATTCCCCGCCTCAGATTCCCAGCCTCTGATTCCCTGCCTCAGATTCCCTGCCTCAGACTCCCTGCCTCAGATTCCCTGCCTCTGATTCCCTGACTCTGATTCCCCGCCTCTTATTCCCCACCTCTGATTCCCCGCCTCTGATTACCCGCCTCTGATTCCCTGCCTCTGTTTCCCCGCCTCTGATTCCCCGCCTCTGATTCCCCGCCTCAGATTCCCCGGCTCTGATTCCCATACTGTGATTCCCTGCCTCAGATTCACCGCCTCAGATTCCCCGCCTCAGATTCCCCGCCTCAGATTCCCTGCCTCAGATTCCCCGCCTCAGATTCCCCGCCTCAGATTCCCCGCCTCAGATTCCGCGCCTCAGATTCCCCGCCTCTGATTCCCCGCCTCTGATTCGCCACCTCTGATTCCCCGCCTCTGATTCCCCGCATCCCTTTCCGTGCAACTTTCCCGGCCTCCGTTTCCCCACATCTCTTTCCCCGCCTCTCATTCCACACCTCTGATTCCCCGCCTCTGACTCCCCGCCTGTCTCGGCGCCTCTCTTTCACCTCCAATCTTTCCCCTCCACTCTTTCTGCGCCTCTCTTTCCCTCCCTCAATTTCAACAACTCTGTTTGATCTGTTTTGTGTACCTCATTTTGAACACAAGTTCTAACCACTATGTTTTGCCCACCTCTTTCCCCTCCTCTATTTATCTGCTTATGTTTACCTGCCTCTGTTTACCCGCCTGTTTCCCCGCCTCTGATTCTCCACCTTTGATTCCCCGCCTCTCTTTCCCTGCGTCTATTTCCGCGCCTCTTTCTCTGCCTCTCATTCCCCACATCTCTATTCCCCCCTCTGATTCCCCGCATCTGAATCCGCGCCTCAGATTCCCCACCTCAGATTCCCCGCCTCAGATTCCATACCTCAGATACCCTGCCTCAGATTCCCTGCCTCAGACTCCCTGCCTCGGATTCCCTGCCTATGATTTCCTGCCTGATTCCCTGCCTCAGATTCCCCGGCTCTGATTCCCTGCCTGAGATTCCCTGCCTCAGATTCCCTGCCTCGGATTCCCCGCCTCAGATTCCCCGCCTCAGATTCCCCGCCTCAGATTCCCCGCCTCAGATTCCCCGCCTCAGATTCCCCGCCTCAGATTCCCTGCCTATGATTGCCTGCCTCTGATTCCCTGCCTCTGATTCCCTGCCTCTAAATCCCTGCCTCTGATTCCCAGCCTCTGATACCCTGCCTCTGATTCCGCGCCTCTGATTCCCCGCCTCTCTTTCCGTGTCTCTGATTCCCCGCCTCAGATTCCCTGCCTCAGATACCCTGCTTCTCTTTGCCTGCCTCTATTTCCGTGCCTCTTTCTCTGCATCTAGTTTCCCACATCTCATTTGCCCCCTCTGATAACCCGCCTCTGATGCCATGCCTCTGAATCCCCGCCTCTGTTTCCCGCCTCTGATTCCCCGCCTCTGATTACCTGCCTCAGATTCCCTGCCTCAGATTCCTTTCCTCAGATTCCCTGCCTCTGATTCCCCGCCTCTGATTCCCCGCCTCTTATTCCCCGCCTCTGATTCCCCGCCTCTGATTCCCCACCTCTGATTCCCTGACTCTGTTTCCCCGCCTCTGATTCCCCGCGTCTGATTCCCCGCCTCAGATTCCCCGGCTCTGATTCCCTGCCTGAGATTCCATGCCTCAGATTCCCCGCCTCAGATTCCCTGCCTCAGATTCCCCGCCTCAGATTCCCAGCCTCTGATTCCCTGCCTCAGATTCCCTGCCTCAGAGTCCCTGCCTCAGATTCCCTGCCTCTGATTCCCTGCCTCTGATTCCCCGCCTCTGATTCCCCGCCTCAGATTCCCCGGCTCTGATTCCCTGCCTGAGATTCCCTGCCTCAGATTCCCCGCCTCAGATTCCCTGCTTCAGATTCCCCGCCTCAGATTCCCCGCCTCAGATTCCCCGCCTCAGATTCCCCGCCTCAGATTCCCCGCCTTAGATTCCCCGCCTCAGATTCCCCGCCTCTGATTCCCCGCCTCAGATTCCCTGCCTCTGATTGCCTGCCTCTGATTCCCTGCCTCTGATTCCCTGCCTCTAAATCCCTGCCTCTGATTCCCAGCCTCTGATTCCCTGCCTCTGATTCCGCGCCTCTGATTCCCCGCCTCTCTTTCCGTGTCTCTGATTCCCCGCCTCAGATTCCCTGCCTCAGATACCTTGCCTCTCTTTGCCTGCCTCTATTTCCGTGCCTCTTTCTCTGCATCTACATTCCCACATCTCATTTGCCCCCTCTGATAACCCGCCTCTGATTCCATGCCTCTGAATCCCCGCCTCTGTTTCCCGCCTCTGATTCCCCGCCTCTGATTACATGCCTCAGATTCCCTGCCTCAGATTCCTTGCCTCAGATTCCCTGCCTCTGATTCCCCGCCTCTGATTCCCCACCTCTTATTCCCCGCCTCTGATTCCCCGCCTCTGATTCCCCACCTCTGATTCCCTGACTCTGTTTCCCCGCCTCTGATTCCCCGCGTCTGATTCCCCGCCTCAGATTCCCCGGCTCTGATTCCCTGCCTGAGATTCCATGCCTCAGATTCCCCGCCTCAGATTCCCTGCCTCAGATTCCCCGCCTCAGATTCCCAGCCTCTGATTCCCTGCCTCAGATTCCCTGCCTCAGACTCCCTGCCTCAGATTCCCTGCCTCTGATTCCCTGCCTCTGATTCCCCGCCTCTTATTCCCCACCTCTGATTCCCCGCCTCTGATTACCCGCCTCTGATTCCCTGCCTCTGTTTCCCCGCCTCTGATTCCCCGCCTCTGATTCCCCGCCTCAGATTCCCCGGCTCTGATTCCCTGCCTGAGATTCCCTGCCTCAGATTCCCCGCCTCAGATTCCCTGCCTCAGATTCCCCGCCTCAGATTCCCCGCCTCAGATTCCCCGCCTCAGATTCCCCGCCTCAGATTCCCCGCCTCAGATTCCGCGCCTCAGATTCCCCGCCTCTCATTCCCCGCCTCTGATTCGCCACCTCTGATTCCCCGCCTCTGATTCCCCGCATCCCTTTCCGTGCAACTTTCCCGGCCTCCGTTTCCCCACATCTCTTTCCCCGCCTCTGATTCCACACCTCTGATTCTCCGCCTCTGATTCCCCGCCTCTGTCTCGGCGCCTCTCTTTCACCTCCAATCTTTCCCCTCCACTCTTTCTGCGCCTCCCTTTCCCTCCCTCAATTTCAACAACTCTGTTTGATCTGTTTTGTGTACCTCATTTTGAACACAAGTTCTAACCACTATGTTTTGCCCACCTCTTTCCCCTCCTCTATTTATCTGCTTATGTTTACCTGCCTCTGTTTACCCGCCTGTTTCCCCGCCTCTGATTCTCCACCTTTGATTCCCCGCCTCTCTTTCCATGCCTCTATTTCCGCGCCTCTTTCTCTGCCTCTCATTCCCCACATCTCTATTCCCCCCTCTGATTCCCCGCATCTGAATCCGCGCCTCTGATTCCCCACCTCAGATTCCCCGCCTCTGATTCCCCTCCTCTCTTTCCCTGCCTTTCTTTGTGCCCCTCTCCCTCTGCCTCTATTTCCCCACTTCTCTTTACCCCCCTCTGATTCCCCACCACTGAATCCGTGCCTCTGATTCCCAACCTCAGATTCCCCGCCTCAGATTTCCCGCCTCAGATTCCCTACCTCAGATACCCTGCCTCAGATTCCCTGCCTCAGATTCCCTGCCTCAGACTCCCTGCCTCAGATTCCCTGCCTATGATTTCCTGCCTCTGATTCCCTGCCTCAGATTCCCTGGCTCTGATTCCCTGCCTGTGATTCCCTGCCTCAGATTCCCCTCCTCAGATTCCCTGACTCAGATTCCCCGCCTCAGATTCCCCGCCTCAGATTCCCCGCCTCAGATTCCCCGCCTCAGATTCCCCGCCTCAGATTCCCCGCCTCAGATTCCCCGCCTCAGATTCCCCGCCTCACATTCCCTGCCTCTGATTGCCTGCCTCTGATTCCCTGCCTCTGATTCCCTGCCTCTAAATCCCTGCCTCTGATTCCCTGCCTCTGATTCCCTGCCTCTGATTCCGCGCCTCTGATTCCCCGCCTCTCTTTCCGTGTCTCTGATTCCCCGCCTCAGATTCCCTGCCTCAGATACCCTGCCTCTCTTTGCCTGCGTCTATTTCCGTGCCTCTTTCTCTGCATCTAGTTTCCCACATCTCATTTGCCCCCTCTGATAACCCGCCTCTGATTCCATGCCTCTGATTCCCCGCCTCTGATTCCCCACCTCTGATTCCCCACCTCTGATTCCCTGCCTCAGATTCCCTGCCTCAGATTCCTTGCCTCAGATTCCCATCCTCTTATTCCCCGCCTCTGATTCCCCGCCTCTGATTCCCCGCCTCTGATTCCCTGCCTCTGTTTCCCCGCCTCTGATTCCCCGCGTCTGATTCCCTGCCTCAGATTCCCCGGCTCTGATTCCATGCCTGAGATTCCATGCCTCAGATTCCCCGCCTCAGATTCCCTGCCTCAGATTCCCCACCTCAGATACCCAGCCTCTGATTCCCTGCCTCAGATTCCCTGCCTCAGACTCCCTGCCTCAGATTCCCTGCCTCTGATTCCCTGCCTCTGATTCCCCGCCTCTTATTCCCCACCTCTGATTCCCAGCCTCTGATTACCCGCCTCTGATTCCCTGCCTCTGTTTCCCCACCTCTGATTCCCCGCCTCTATTTCCCTGCCTCTATTTCCGCACCTCTTTCTCTGCCTCTCATTCCCCACATCTCTATTCCCCCCTCTGATTCCCCGCATCTGAATCCGCGCCTCTGATTCCCCACCTCAGATTCCCCACCTCAGATTCCCCGCCTCAGATTCCATACCTCAGATACCCTGCCTCAGATTCCCTGCCTCAGATTCCCTGCCTCAGACTCCCTGCCTCAGATTCCCTGCCTATGATTTCCTGCCTGATTCCCTGCCTCAGATTCCCCGGCTCTGATTCCCTGCCTGAGATTCCCTGCCTCAGATTCCCTGCCTCGGATTCCCCGCCTCAGATTCCCCGCCTCAGATTCCCCGCCTCAGATTCCCCGCCTCAGATTCCCCGCCTCAGATTCCCCGCCTCAGATTCCCTGCCTCTGATAGCCTGCCTATGATTTCCTGCCTGATTCCCTGCCTCAGATTCCCCGGCTCTGATTCCCTGCCTGAGATTCCCTGCCTCAGATTCCCTGCCTCGGATTCCACGCCTCAGATTCCCCGCCTCAGATTCCCCGCCTCAGATTCCCCGCCTCAGATTCCCCGCCTCAGATTCCCCGCCTCAGATTCCCTGCCTCTGATTGCCTGCCTCTGATTCCCTGCCTCTGATTCCCTGCCTCTAAATCCCTGCCTCTGATTCCCAGCCTCTGATTCCCTGCCTCTGATTCCGCGCCTCTGATTCCCCGCCTCTCTTTCCGTGTCTCTGATTCCCCGCCTCAGATTCCCCGCCTCAGATTCCCTGCCTCTGATTGCCTGCCTCTGATTCCATGCCTCTGAATCCCCGCCTCTGTTTCCCGCCTCTGATTCCCCGCCTCTGATTACCTGCCTCAGATTCCCTGCCTCAGATTCCTTGCCTCAGATTCCCTGCCTCTGATTCCCCGCCTCTGATTCCCCGCCTCTTATTCCCCGCCTCTGATTCCCCGCCTCTGATTCCCCACCTCTGATTCCCTGACTCTGTTTCCCCGCCTCTGATTGCCCGCGTCTGATTCCCCGCCTCAGATTCCCCGGCTCTGATTCCCTGCCTGAGATTCCATGCCTCAGATTCCCCGCCTCAGATTCCCTGCCTCAGATTCCCCGCCTCAGATTCCCAGCCTCTGATTCCCTGCCTCAGATTCCCTGCCTCAGACTCCCTGCCTCAGATTCCCTGCCTCTGATTCCCTGCCTCTGATTCCCCGCCTCTTATTCCCCACCTCTGATTCCCCGCCTCTGATTACCCGCCTCTGATTCCCTGCCTCTGTTTCCCCGCCTCTGATTCCCCGCCTCTGATTCCCCGCCTCAGATTCCCCGGCTCTGATTCCCTGCCTGAGATTCCCTGCCTCAGATTCCCCGCCTCAGATTCCCTGCCTCAGATTCCCCGCCTCACATTCCCCGCCTCAGATTCCCCGCCTCAGATTCCCCGCCTCAGATTCCCCGCCTCAGATTCCCCGCCTCTGATTCCCCGCCTCTGATTCGCCACCTCTGATTCCCCGCCTCTGATTCCCCGCATCACTTTCCGTGCAACTTTCCCGGCCTCCGTTTCCCCACATCTCTTTCCCCGCCTCTCATTCCACACCTCTGATTCCCCGCCTCTGATTCCCCGCCTCTGTCTCGGCGCCTCTCTTTCACCTCCAATCTTTCCCCTCCACTCTTTCTGCGCCTCTCTTTCCCTCCCTCAATTTCAACAACTCTGTTTGATCTGTTTTGTGTACCTCATTTTGAACACAAGTTCTAACCACTATGTTTTGCCCACCTCTTTCCCCTCCTCTATTTATCTGCTTATGTTTACCTGCCTCTGTTTACCCGCCTGTTTCCCCGCCTCTGATTCTCCACCTTTGATTCCCCGCCTCTCTTTCCATGCCTCTATTTCCGCGCCTCTTTCTCTGCCTCTCATTCCCCACATCTCTATTCCCCCCTCTGATTCCCCGCATCTGAATCTGCGCCTCTGATTCCCCACCTCAGATTCCCCGCCTCTGATTCCCCTCCTCTCTTTCCCTGCCTTTCTTTGTGCCCCTCTTTCTCTGCCTCTCTTTCCCCACTTCTCTTTACCCCCCTCTGATTCCCCACCACTGAATCCGTGCCTCTGATTCCCAACCTCAGATTCCCCGCCTCAGATTTCCCGCCTCAGATTCCCTACCTCAGATACCCTGCCTCAGATTCCCTGCCTCAGATTCCCTGCCTCAGACTCCCTGCCTCAGATTCCCTGCCTATGATCTCCTGCCTCTGATTCCCTGCCTCAGATTCCCTGGCTCTGACTCCCTGCCTGAGATTCCCTGCCTCAGATTCCCCTCCTCAGATTCCCTGCCTCAGATTCCCCGCCTCAGATTCCCCACCTCAGATTCCCCGCCTCAGATTCCCCGCCTCAGATTCCCCGCCTCAGATTCTCCGCCTCAGATTCCCCGCCTCACATTCCCTGCCTCTGATTGCCTGCCTCTGATTCCCTGCCTCTGATTCCCTGCCTCTAAATCCCTGCCTCTGATTCCCTGCCTCTGATTCCCTGCCTCTGATTCCGCGCCTCAGATTCCCCGCCTCTCTTTCCGTGTCTCTGATTCCCCGCCTCAGATTCCCTGCCTCAGATACCCTGCCTCTCTTTGCCTGCGTCTATTTCCGTGCCTCTTTCTCTGCATCTAGTTTACCACATCTCATTTGCCCCCTCTGATAACCCGCCTCTGATTCCATGCCTCTGATTCCCCGCCTCTGATTCCCCACCTCTGATTCCCCACCTCTGATTCCCTGCCTCAGATTCCCTGCCTCAGATTCCTTGCCTCAGATACCCTGCCTCTGATTCCCCGCCTCTGATTCCCATCCTCTTATTCCCCGCCTCTGATTCCCCGCCTCTGATTCCCCGCCTCTGATTCCCTGCCTCTGTTTCCCCGCCTCTGATTCCCCGCGTCTGATTCCCTGCCTCAGATTCCCCGGCTCTGATTCCATGCCTGAGATTCCATGCCTCAGATTCCCCGCCTCAGATTCCCTGCCTCAGATTCCCCACCTCAGATACCCAGCCTCTGATTCCCTGCCTCAGATTCCCTGCCTCAGACTCCCTGCCTCAGATTCCCTGCCTCTGATTCCCTGCCTCTGATTCCCCGCCTCTGATTCCCCGCCTCAGATTCCCTGTCTCTGATTCCCTGCCTTAGATTCCCTGCCTCAGATTCCCACCTCAGATTCCCCGCCTCAGATTCCCCGCCTCAGATTCCCCGCCTCAGATTCCCCACCTCAGATTCCCCGCCTCAGATTCCCCACCTCAGATTCCCCGCCTCAGATTCCCCGCCTCAGATACCCCGCCTCATATTCCCCACCTCAGATTCCCCGCCTCAGATTCCCCGCCTCAGATACCCCGCCTCAGATTCCCCGCCTCAGATACCCCGCCTCAGATTCCCCGCCTCAGATTCCCTGCCTCTGATTCCCTGCCTCTGATTCCCCGCCTCTTATTCCCAACCTCTGATTCCCCGACTCTGATTACCCACCTCTGATTCCCTTCCTCTGTTTCACCGCCTCTGATTCCCCGCCTCTGAATCCCCGCCTCTGATTCCCCGGCTCTGATTCCCTGCCTCAGATTCCCCGCCTCTGATTCCCCGCCTCTGATTCGGCGCCTCTGATTCCCCGCCTCTGATTCCCCGCCTCTGTCTCTGCGCCTCTCTTTCACCTCCAATCTTTCCCCTCCACTCTTACCGCGCCTCTCTTTCCCTCCCTCAATTTCAACAACTCTGTATGATCTGTTTTGTGTACCTCATTTTGAACACAAGTTCCAACCACTATGTTTTGCCCACCTCTTTCCCCGCCTCTATTTATCTGCTTATGTTTACCTGCCTCTGTTTACCCGCCTGTTTCCCCGCCTCTGATTCTCCACCTTTGATTACCCGCCTCTCTTTCCCTGCCTCTATTTCCGCGCCTCTTTCTCTGCCTCTCATTCCCCACATCTCTATTCTCCCCTCTGATTCCCCGCATCTGAATCCACGCCTCTGATTCGCCACCTCAGATTCCACGCCTCTGATTCCCCTCCTCTCTTTCCCTGCCTTTATTTGTGCCCCTCTTTCTCTGCCTCTCGTTCCCCACTTCTCTTTACCCCCCTCTGATTCCCCACCACTGAATCCGCGCCTCTGATTCCCAACCTCAGATTCCCCGCCTCAGATTCCCCGCCTCAGATTCCCTACATCAGATACCCTGCCCTAGATTCCCTGCCTCAGATTCCCTGCCTCAGACTCCCTGCCTCAGATTCCCTGCCTATGATTTCCTGCCTCTGATTCCCCGCCTCAGATTCCCCGCCTCAGATTCCCCGCCTCAGATTCCCCGCCTCAGATTCCCCGCCTCAGATTCCCCGCCTCAGATTCCCCGCCTCAGATTCCCTGCCTCTGATTGCCTGCCTCTGATTCCCTGCCTCTGCTTCCCTGCCTCTAAATCCCTGCCTCTGATTCCCTGCCTCTGATTCCCTGCCTCTTATTCCGCGCCTCTGATTCCCCACCTCTCTTTCCGTGTCTCTGATTCCCCGCCTCAGATTCCCTGCCTCAGATACCCTGCCTCTCTTTGCCTGCGTCTATTTCCGTGCCTCTTTCTCTGCATCTAGTTTCCCACATCTCATTTGCCCCCTCTGATAACCCGCCTCTGATTCCATGCCTCTGATTCCCCGCCTCTGATTCCCCGCCTCTGATTCCCCGCCTCTGATTCCCTGCCTCAGATTCCCTGCCTCAGATTCCTTGCCTCAGATTCCCTGCCTCTGATTCCCCGCCTCTGATTCCTCGCCTCTTATTCCCCGCCTCTCATTCCCCGCCTCTGATTCCCCGCCTCTGATTCCCTGCCTCTGTTTCGCCGCCTCTGATTCCCCACATCTGATTCCCCGCCTCACATTCCCCGGCTCTGATTCCCTGCCTGAGATTCCATGCCACAGATTCCCCGCCTCAGATTCCATGCCTCAGATTCCCCGCCTCAGATTCCCCGCCTCAGATTCCCAGACTCTGATTCCCTGCCTCAGATTCCCTGCCTCAGATTCCCTGCCTCAGATTCCCTGCCTCTGATTCCCTGCCTCTGATTCCCCACCTCTTATTCCCCACCTCTGATTCCCCGCCTCTGATTCCCCGCCTCTCATTCCCTGCCTCTGTTTCCCCGCCTCTGATTCCCCGTCTCTGATTCTCCACCTCAGATTCCCCGGCTCTGATTCCCCGCCTCAGATTCCCTGCCTCAGATTCCCCGCCTCAGATTCCCCGCCTCAGGTTCCCCGCCTCAGATTCCCTGCCTCAGATTCCCCGCCTCAGATTCCCCGCCTCAGATTCCCCGCCTCAGATTTCCCGCCTCAGATTCCCCGCCTCAGATTCCCCGCCTCAGATTCCCCACCTCAGATTCCCCGCCTCTGTTTGCCTGCCTCTGATTCCCTGCCTCTGATTCCCCGCCTCTAATTCCCTGCCTCTAATTCCCAGCCTCTGATTCCAGCCCACTGATTCCGCGCCTCTGATTCCACGCCTCTCTTTCCGTGTCTCTGATTCCCCGCCTCTGATTCCCTGCCTCTGATACCCTGCCTCAGAATCCCTGCCTCAGATTCCCCGCCTCTGATTCCCTGCCTCTGATTCCACGCCTCTGATTCCCTGCCTCTGATTCCCCGCCTCTGATTCCCCGCCTCTGATTCCCCACATCTGATTCCCCTCCTCTGAATCCCCGCCTCTGATTCCCCGCCTCTGAATCCCCGCCTCTGATTCCCCGGCTCTGATTCCCTGCCTCAGATTCCCCGCCTCTGATTCCCCACCTCTGATTCGCCGCCTCTGATTCCCCGCCTCAGAATTCCCGCATCACTTTCCGCGCAACTTTCCCGGCCTCCGTGTCCCCACATCTCTTTCCCCGCCTCTGATTCCACGCCTCTGATTCCCCGCCTCTGATTCCCCGCCTCTGTCTCTGTGCCTCTCTTTCACCTCCAATCTTTCCCCTCCACTCTTTCCGCGCCTCTCTTTCCCTCCCTCAATTTCAACAACTCTGTTTGATCTGTTTTGTGTACCTCATTTTGAACACAAGTTCCAACCACTATGTTTTGCCCACCTCTTTCCCCGCCTCTATTTATCTGCTAATGTTTACCTGCCTCTGTTTACCCGCCTGTTTCCCCGCCTCTGATTCTCCACCTTTGATTCCCCACCTCTCTTTCCCTGCCTCTATTTCCGCGCCTCTTTCTCTGCCTCTCATTACCCACATCTGAATTCCCCCTTCTGATTCCCCGCATCTGAATCCGCGCCTCTGATTCCCCACCTCAGATTCCCCGCCTCTGATTCCCCTACTCTCTATCCCTGCCTTTCTTTGTGCCCCTCTTTCTCTGCCTCTATTTCCCCACTTCTCTTTACCCCCCTCTGATTCCCCACCACTGAATCCGCGCCTCTGATTCCCAACCTCAGATTCCCCGCCTCAGATTCCCCGCCTCAGTTTCCCTACCTCAGATAGCCTGCCTCAGATTCCCTGCCTATGATTTCCTGCCTCTGATTCCCTGCCTCTGATTAACTGCCTCTGATTCCCTGCCTCTGATTCTCTGCCTCTGATTCCATTGCTCTGATTCCCTGCCTCTGATTCCCTGCCTCTGATTCCCCGCCTCAGATTCCCTGGCTCTGATTCCCTGCCTGAGATTCCCTGCCTGAGATTCCCTGCCTATGATTTCCTGCCTCTGATTCCCCGCCTCAGATTCCCCGGCTCTGATTCCCTGCCTGAGATTCCCTGCCTCAGATTCCCCGCCTCAGATTCCCTGCCTCAGATTCCCCGCCTCAGATTCCCCGCCTCAGATTCCCCGCCACAGATTCCCCACCTCAGATTCCCCGCCTCAGATTCCCTGCCTCTGATTGCCTGCCTCTGATTCCCTGCCTCTGATTCCCTGCCTCTAAATCCCTGCCTCTGATTCCCTCCCTCTGATTCCCTGCCTCTGATTCCGCACCTCTGATTCCCCGCCTCTCTTTCCGTGTCTCTGATTCCCCGCCTCAGATTCCCTGCCTCACATACCCTGCCTCTCTTTGCCTGCCTCTATTTCTGTGCCTCTTTCTCTGCATCTAGTTTCCCACATCTCATTTGCCCCCTCTGATGACCCGCCTCTGATTCAATGCCTCTGATTCCCCGCCTCTGATTCCCCGCCTCTGATTCCCCGCCTCTGATTCCCTGCCTCAGAATCCCTGCCTCAGATTCCTTGCCTCAGATTCCCTGCCTCTGATTCCCCGCCTCTGATTCCCCGCCTCTTATTCTCCGCCTCTGATTCCCCGCCTCTGATTCCCTGCCTCTGTTTCCCCGCCTCTGATTCCCCGCGTCTGATTCCCCGCCTCAGATTCCCCGGCTCTGATTCCCTGCCTGAGATTCCATGCCTCTGATTCCCCGCCTCTGATTCCCCGTCTCTGATTCCCTGCCTCTGTTTCCCCGCCTCTGATTCCCCGCATCTGATTCCCCGCCTCAGATTCCCCGGCTCTGATTCCCTGCCTGAGATTCCATGCCTCAGATTCCCCGCCTCAGATTCCCTGCCTCAGATTCCCCGCCTCAGATTCCCCGCCTCAGATTCCCCGCCTCAGATTCCCCACCTCAGATTCCCCGCCTCAGATTCCCCGCCTCAGATTCCCCGCCTCAGATACCCCGCCTCAGATTCCCTGTCTCAGATTCCCTGCCTGAGATTCCCTTCATCTGATTCCCTTCATCTGATTCCCTGCCTCTGATTCCCTGCCTCTGATACCCCGCCTCTGATTCCCCACCTCTGATTCCCCGCCTCAGATTCCCCGCCTCAGATTCCCTGCCTCAGATTCCCTGCCTCTGAATCCCTGCCTCAAGATTCCCTGCCTCAGATTCCCTGCCTCTGATTCCCCGCCTCAGATTCCCTGCCTCAGATACCCTGCCTCTCTTTGCCTGCGTCTATTTCCGTGCCTCTTTCTCTGCATCTAGTTTCCCACATCTCATTTGCCCCCTCTGATAACCCGCCTCTGATTCCATGCCTCTGATTCCCCGCCTCTGATTCCCCGCCTCTGATTCCCCGCCTCTGATTCCCTGCCTCAGATTCCCTGCCTCAGATTCCTTGCCTCAGATTCCCTGCCTCTCATTCCCCGCCTCTGATTCCCCGCCTCTTATTCCCCGCCTCTCATTCCCCGCCTCTGATTCCTCGCCTCTGATTCCCTGCCTCAGATTCCATGCCTCAGATTCCCCGCCTCAGATTCCCCGCCTCAGATTCCCAGACTCTGATTCCCTGCCTCAGATTCCCTGCCTCAGATTCCCTGCCTCAGATTCCCTGCCTCTGATTCCCTGCCTCTGATTCCCCACCTCTTATTCCCCATCTCTGATTCCCCGCCTCTGATTCCCAGCCTCTCATTCCCTGCCTCTGTTTCCCCGCCTCTGATTCCCCGCCTCTGATTCCCCGCCTCAGATTCCCCGGCTCTGATTCCCCGCCTCAGATTCCCTGCCTCAGATTCCCCGCCTCAGATTCCCCGCCTCAGATTCCCCGCCTCAGATTCCCCGCCTCAGATTCCCCGCCTCAGATTCCCCGCCTCAGATTCCCCGCCTCAGATTTCCCGCCTCAGATTCCCCGCCTCAGATTCCCCGCCTCAGATTCCCCGCCTCAGATTCCCCACCTCAGATTCCCTGCCTCTGTTTGCCTGCCTCTGATTCCCTGCCTCTGATTCCCCGCCTCTAATTCCCTGCCTCTAATTCCCAGCCTCTGATTCCAGCCCACTGATTCCGCGCCTCTGATTCCACGCCTCTCTTTCCGTGTCTCTGATTCCCCGCCTCTGATTCCCTGCCTCTGATACCCTGCCTCAGATTCCCTGCCTCAGATTCCCCGCCTCTGATTCCCTGCCTCTGATTCCACGCCTCTGATTCCCTGCCTCTGATTCCCCACCTCTGATTCCCCGCCTCTGATTCCCCACATCTGATTCCCCTCCTCTGAATCCCCGCCTCTGATTCCCCGCCTCTGAATCCCCGCTTCTGATTCCCCGGCTCTGATTCCCTGCCTCAGATTTCCCTCCTCTGGTTCCCCACCTCTGATTCGCCGCCTCTGATTCCCCACCTCAGATTTCCCGCATCACTTTCCGCGCAACTTTCCCGGCCTCCGTGTCCCCACATCTCTTTCCCCGCCTCTGATTCCACGCCTCTGATTCCCCGCCTCTGATTCCTCGCCTCTGTCTCTGTGCCTCTCTTTCACCTCCAATCTTTCCCCTCCACTCTTTCCGCGCCTCTCTTTCCCTCCCTCAATTTCAACAACTCTGTTTGATCTGTTTTGTGTACCTCATTTTGAACACAAGTTCCAACCACTATGTTTTGCCCACCTCTTTCCCCGCCTCTATTTACCTGCTAATGTTTACCTGCCTCTGTTTACCCGCCTGTTTCCCCGCCTCTGATTCTCCACCTTTGATTCCCCACCTCTCTTTCCCTGCCTCTATTTCCGCACCTCTTTCTCTGCCTCTCATTACCCACATCTGAATTCCCCCCTCTGATTCCCCGCATCTGAATCCGCGCCTCTGATTCCCCACCTCAGATTCCCCGCCTCTGATGCCCCTCCTCTCTATCCCTGCCTTTCTTTGTGCCCCTCTTTCTCTGCCTCTCTTTCCCCACTTCTCTTTACCCCCCTCTGATTCCCCACCACTGAATCCGTGCCTCTGATTCCCAACCTCAGATTCCCCGCCTCAGATTCCCCGCCTCAGTTTCCCTACCTCAGATAGCCTGCCTCAGATTCCCTGCCTATGATTTCCTGCCTCTGATTCCCTGCCTCTGATTAACTGCCTCTGATTCCCTGCCTCTGATTCTCTGCCTCTGATTCCATGCCTCTGATTCCCTGCCTCTGATTCCCTGCCTCTGATTCCCCGCCTCAGATTCCCTGGCTCTGATTTCCTGCCTGAGATTCCCTGCCTCAGATTCCCCGGCTCTGATTCCCTGCCTCTGATTCCCCACCTCTGATTCCCCGCCTCTGATTCCCAACCTCAGATTCCCCGCCTCAGATTCCCCGCCTCAGTTTCCCTACCTCAGATAGCCTGCCTCAGATTCCCTGCCTATGATTTCCTGCCTCTGATTCCCTGCCTCTGATTAACTGCCTCTGATTCCCTGCCTCTGATTCTCTGCCTCTGATTCCATTGCTCTGATTCCCTGCCTCTGATTCCCTGCCTCTGATTCCCCGCCTCAGATTCCCTGGCTCTGATTCCCTGCCTGAGATTCCCTGCCTGAGATTCCCTGCCTATGATTTCCTGCCTCTGATTCCCCGCCTCAGATTCCCCGGCTCTGATTCCCTGCCTGAGATTCCCTGCCTCAGATTCCCCGCCTCAGATTCCCTGCCTCAGATTCCCCGCCTCAGATTCCCCGCCTCAGATTCCCCGCCACAGATTCCCCACCTCAGATTCCCCGCCTCAGATTCCCTGCCTCTGATTGCCTGCCTCTGATTCCCTGCCTCTGATTCCCTGCCTCTAAATCCCTGCCTCTGATTCCCTCCCTCTGATTCCCTGCCTCTGATTCCGCACCTCTGATTCCCCGCCTCTCTTTCCGTGTCTCTGATTCCCCGCCTCAGATTCCCTGCCTCACATACCCTGCCTCTCTTTGCCTGCCTCTATTTCTGTGCCTCTTTCTCTGCATCTAGTTTCCCACATCTCATTTGCCCCCTCTGATGACCCGCCTCTGATTCAATGCCTCTGATTCCCCGCCTCTGATTCCCCGCCTCTGATTCCCCGCCTCTGATTCCCTGCCTCAGAATCCCTGCCTCAGATTCCTTGCCTCAGATTCCCTGCCTCTGATTCCCCGCCTCTGATTCCCCGCCTCTTATTCTCCGCCTCTGATTCCCCGCCTCTGATTCCCTGCCTCTGTTTCCCCGCCTCTGATTCCCCGCGTCTGATTCCCCGCCTCAGATTCCCCGGCTCTGATTCCCTGCCTGAGATTCCATGCCTCTGATTCCCCGCCTCTGATTCCCCGTCTCTGATTCCCTGCCTCTGTTTCCCCGCCTCTGATTCCCCGCATCTGATTCCCCGCCTCAGATTCCCCGGCTCTGATTCCCTGCCTGAGATTCCATGCCTCAGATTCCCCGCCTCAGATTCCCTGCCTCAGATTCCCCGCCTCAGATTCCCCGCCTCAGATTCCCCGCCTCAGATTCCCCACCTCAGATTCCCCGCCTCAGATTCCCCGCCTCAGATTCCCCGCCTCAGATACCCCGCCTCAGATTCCCTGTCTCAGATTCCCTGCCTGAGATTCCCTTCATCTGATTCCCTTCATCTGATTCCCTGCCTCTGATTCCCTGCCTCTGATACCCCGCCTCTGATTCCCCACCTCTGATTCCCCGCCTCAGATTCCCCGCCTCAGATTCCCTGCCTCAGATTCCCTGCCTCTGAATCCCTGCCTCAAGATTCCCTGCCTCAGATTCCCTGCCTCTGATTCCCCGCCTCAGATTCCCTGCCTCAGATACCCTGCCTCTCTTTGCCTGCGTCTATTTCCGTGCCTCTTTCTCTGCATCTAGTTTCCCACATCTCATTTGCCCCCTCTGATAACCCGCCTCTGATTCCATGCCTCTGATTCCCCGCCTCTGATTCCCCGCCTCTGATTCCCCGCCTCTGATTCCCTGCCTCAGATTCCCTGCCTCAGATTCCTTGCCTCAGATTCCCTGCCTCTCATTCCCCGCCTCTGATTCCCCGCCTCTTATTCCCCGCCTCTCATTCCCCGCCTCTGATTCCTCGCCTCTGATTCCCTGCCTCAGATTCCATGCCTCAGATTCCCCGCCTCAGATTCCCCGCCTCAGATTCCCAGACTCTGATTCCCTGCCTCAGATTCCCTGCCTCAGATTCCCTGCCTCAGATTCCCTGCCTCTGATTCCCTGCCTCTGATTCCCCACCTCTTATTCCCCATCTCTGATTCCCCGCCTCTGATTCCCAGCCTCTCATTCCCTGCCTCTGTTTCCCCGCCTCTGATTCCCCGCCTCTGATTCCCCGCCTCAGATTCCCCGGCTCTGATTCCCCGCCTCAGATTCCCTGCCTCAGATTCCCCGCCTCAGATTCCCCGCCTCAGATTCCCCGCCTCAGATTCCCCGCCTCAGATTCCCCGCCTCAGATTCCCCGCCTCAGATTCCCCGCCTCAGATTTCCCGCCTCAGATTCCCCGCCTCAGATTCCCCGCCTCAGATTCCCCGCCTCAGATTCCCCACCTCAGATTCCCTGCCTCTGTTTGCCTGCCTCTGATTCCCTGCCTCTGATTCCCCGCCTCTAATTCCCTGCCTCTAATTCCCAGCCTCTGATTCCAGCCCACTGATTCCGCGCCTCTGATTCCACGCCTCTCTTTCCGTGTCTCTGATTCCCCGCCTCTGATTCCCTGCCTCTGATACCCTGCCTCAGATTCCCTGCCTCAGATTCCCCGCCTCTGATTCCCTGCCTCTGATTCCACGCCTCTGATTCCCTGCCTCTGATTCCCCACCTCTGATTCCCCGCCTCTGATTCCCCACATCTGATTCCCCTCCTCTGAATCCCCGCCTCTGATTCCCCGCCTCTGAATCCCCGCTTCTGATTCCCCGGCTCTGATTCCCTGCCTCAGATTTCCCTCCTCTGGTTCCCCACCTCTGATTCGCCGCCTCTGATTCCCCACCTCAGATTTCCCGCATCACTTTCCGCGCAACTTTCCCGGCCTCCGTGTCCCCACATCTCTTTCCCCGCCTCTGATTCCACGCCTCTGATTCCCCGCCTCTGATTCCTCGCCTCTGTCTCTGTGCCTCTCTTTCACCTCCAATCTTTCCCCTCCACTCTTTCCGCGCCTCTCTTTCCCTCCCTCAATTTCAACAACTCTGTTTGATCTGTTTTGTGTACCTCATTTTGAACACAAGTTCCAACCACTATGTTTTGCCCACCTCTTTCCCCGCCTCTATTTACCTGCTAATGTTTACCTGCCTCTGTTTACCCGCCTGTTTCCCCGCCTCTGATTCTCCACCTTTGATTCCCCACCTCTCTTTCCCTGCCTCTATTTCCGCGCCTCTTTCTCTGCCTCTCATTACCCACATCTGAATTCCCCCCTCTGATTCCCCGCATCTGAATCCGCGCCTCTGATTCCCCACCTCAGATTCCCCGCCTCTGATGCCCCTCCTCTCTATCCCTGCCTTTCTTTGTGCCCCTCTTTCTCTGCCTCTCTTTCCCCACTTCTCTTTACCCCCC